>NW_020862216.1:0-11178 GCF_003713205.1 Coffea eugenioides | reverse complement strand
TATTCAAAGGAAATTCTCTTGAGGCAAGAGAGAGTGAAATAACTCACATATATTTTATAAAATCTGAATTGTCCTTTAATGAATGAAAACCTAGGCTATATATAGCCTTACAGGACTCAAACCCTAGAATGTCCAATGGACGACCTTGCCCTTCATTAAGGGCGAAAATGTCTAACAACTAATTGACTAAAATTAAGACTCCAAATTCGGCCAAAGTGAAGTGAAAATTGACCGAAATTATTAATGCTAACAAACAACTAATAATGGAAACTAAAACCCTAATTAGCAAGCTAGTACTCCGCGAACTAGTCTTTACTTGAATCTTCCAATTCCCCATGTGCTTGAATGGAATGGGCCTTGGACTCTATATTCTCATCATTCCCCTCCTCTTAAAGGCGATTTGTCCCCAAATCATGACTCTTCTTACAAAACAAAGGTGATGAGAGCATGTGTATAGTCACCAAGCAGCCTGCATGTCGCCTTCTCAAGCGAAGAAAGATCAAGACACCCTTGTGGGACACCAGGAAAACTTGTGGTGGTGGTAGATACATGTTGCGGACAGCAAGAGTTCCATGATAATGGCCACACAAGTGACGTCTCAAGCCTATGGGTGGACCGTGAACGGACGCCCGGTGAACCAAGGTTTGGTTGGGCTGCGCGTTGTACGCATCAAGACGTGCAAAAGCGGCATCAAAGGCCATTGTAACCCGACTAGTGCTGGTTGGAACAAGTAGAACTGGTACAGCACAAGGGCTTAGATTCTCTTGAATCCCACCCTTACCAAGCAACTTCTCCACTTGTCGTTGTTGCTCCTTGGTTTCCTCAGGATTGGTCCTATATGGTGCCTTGTTTGGAAGGGAAGATCCAGGAATGAAATCAATTTGATGTTCAATTCCCCTTAATGGAGGCAATCCATTAGGTATATCCTCAGGAAAGACGTCTTGATACTCCTGTAAGAGGTTAGTAATAACACTAGGCAAAGAAGCATCAAGAGCATTAGTGAGTAAGGATTCCTTGCCAAATAAAATAACTAAAACCTGATTAGAATGCAAGGCCTTTCTCACATCTTTCACCTTGGCAAGCATGCTGGGTTTTCTCTCCTGTGCGGGTTCGAAGACCGAATGAGAGTGATCCAACTTGCTTGAAGAAGGGTCGGCCAACACTAATTTCTTAGCTTTGGCGTTGTCCTTCTTGGTGGTAGCATGCAAGTCATACTCTTTTTGTAGACTAACTTGATCCTCATGTACTTGTTGAGGTGTAAGAGGTGCAAGTGTAATCTTTTTACAATTATGCATAAAAGAGTATTTGTGCAAGAAACCATCAAAAGTGACTCTTTTGTCAAATTGCCAAGGACGCCCTAAGAGTATATGTGCAGCTTGCATTGGTACTACATCACACATAACATCATCTTCATACCTACCAATGCGAAAAGTAACCAGAACTTGTTTAAGAACACGTACCTCTCCACTATTGTTTAACCACTGAAGCTTGTAGGGACGGGGGTGCTCACTAGTTGGCAAGTTTAGTTTCTCCACCATCAATGCACTAGCAACATTAGTGCAACTTCCGGGGTCAATCACCAAGCTGCATACCTTGTTGGTCACATGGCACCTAGTGTAAAAAATGTTGTCACGTTGAAGTTCATCTTTACTAGCTTGAGTAGCTAGTGCTCTCCTTGCTACCAATCCAACTTTGTCTTGAGTTGGAACTTCCTCTATCTCATCTTCCTCTTCAACCAAGGAAGGCATGTCTTTGTACTCCTCCTCTTCATCATCAGTGACAATGTCTCCATTTGGTAGCACAAGCATGGTCCTTGGATTTGGACATTGGCTTGCAATGTGCCCAACTCCTTGACACCTCCAACATTTGGTGTCACGATTCCTAGGTTTTGAAGTTTCAATTGTTGGTTTTGAAACAACCTTGGAGTCGGTTTTGGTAAAAGGTGGCCGTGAGCTTGACCCTTGATCTTGCTTCGGCTTTGGAGTGGTCCAAGTATTCGAACCTCTCTCTTCCCTTCTAGGCTGGAATGGTCGAGTAAATGCTTGTGGATGAGGGTTATAATTTCTGGTTGTACCCCTCCTCTTGAGCCTTTGCTCAATCTTGATAGCCTTCTCCACCATATCTTCAATCTCCACATAGTATTGAAGCTCCAGTTGATCGGCTATTTCAACCCTCAGACCATTGAGAAATCTTGCCATTGTAGCCTCTCTATCTTCTTGAATATCAGCTCTTAACATGGAGATTTCCATGTCCTTGTAGTAGTCCTCAACTGAGCGTTGACCTTGTGTCAAGGTTTGAAGTTTTTGGTACAAGTCTCTATGGTAGTGACTTGGTACAAATCGCTTCTTCATCAATCTCTTGAGCTCAGTCCAAGTGGTTATAGGTGGTTCTCCACACCTTCTCCGGCTTGTAACCACTTTTTCCCACCAAACTATGGCATAGTCGGTGAATTCTACTACGGCAAGTCTCAATTTTTGTGCATCGGTGTAGTCATTACAATCGAATACTAGCTCCACTCGACTTTCCCATTCAAGGTATGTATCCGGATCAGATTTGCCTTGGAAAGGAGGAATCTTCATCTTAATCCCCTTGATGGCGTCACCGATTGCTCTTGTGTTTCGCTTTGGTCTCCGTTGCTCGTATGCCTCATGTTCCGAATCGGCATTGGAGTCACTAGATTCCCCCAGGGTGGATTTTCCCCTAGATTTCCTAGAAGAAGCCCTAGACGAACTTAGTTGATCAATTTGCTCATGGATTGTTTCCAACCTTTGGTCAAATCTCCTCTGCATTTCCTTCCACATATTATCCATTTTAAGTGATAACTGAGCAATGGTAATTTCATGTTCCTGAGACATGGTGAAACCTGCAAAACTTGACAAATTGTTAGTAGAAAATGCCTCACTTGCTCCCTTAAGTGTTTCACTCCTCTCGTGTTTTCACTCAAGTGTGTATGGCACTCTAATGCTCTCACCAATTCACTTCTCAAACCACTTGTTTGTTTCCTTTGAAGAATTCAGAATATTTCTCAAAAAGTATCAAACTTTAATCAAAATAGCTCCCAATTGTATCAAAGGAACAAGGAAACAAAAAGTAGAAATGGAAAGCTCAAGTAATGAATAAGGAATGGAAGAGGAAAGAATTGATGTACAAAGGAAAAGAAAGTCCAAGTACGATGATGGAGTTCCCAAGTGTTTTACTTAATTGCCCAATTGATTTTTGGAAACAAGTTAGGTGTTGGACTTATTTGGGAATTTCCTTAAAGTCGGCTAACCAAGCAGAATTGTTCCCAAAAAAATTCCAGAATTCCTTCTCTTTTGAAACCTCCCAAAGTCGGCTGCAAAAAAAACAGAATTTGGTAGCTTCCTAACTGCTGAAAATTTCCAGATTTGTTACCTTATCAAATCAGAATAGCTTCCACGAAAAAATTCCAGATTTCTTGTCTTCTTAAATTCCCCTCAAAGTCGGCTGGAATTTCCTAAAAATTTTTCCAGATTTGGTAGCTTCCTAACCCCAAAATTTTCCAGAATTACCTCTTCTTAAATCCCCTCAAAATTTTCGTCCCTTACTCTCCCTCAAGAACAACAATTCGGCCCTCCCCTCTTTGCTCCACACAAGGACAGTTTTGACGCTTGGTGCTAACAATGGCTTCACAAGATGACACAAGCAACGTCACCCAAGAATACCCCAAGCGGCCTGCTCAAGAAACTCCCAAGAGGTTTACTCCTAAGCCAAGAAAGCCCCGTATGGATGCAAGGACGTACAAGAAACTGTTTATACGTAGGGAGGTGCAAATCTTCAAGAATCAAGATGGTCAAGATCCTCAAAAAACTCAACGGGTGATACAAGTGATCAAGGCTCAAGGTGTGCAAGATTTTCAAGAGGAGGTTGGTCAAAACTTTTGAGTAGTCTTTTCTTGATGTAATTTTCTGGTTTGTTGGAACAATTGCAACAAGACAGAATTGGCAAATAAAAGTGCGGCTTCCTTCTTTGTTGTTTGCTACCCGAATGCCCTTTCTCTTTTCCTTTTTTTCTTTTTTTTTTGACTCTAAGAACACACAATTACTCGGCTGTTTTTGGGTAAAAATTCCAGAATCTAATGTCAAACCAATGCTCTCCTTCAATCCTCCAATAATGATCAAGACATGTATCAAAGTTTCGAGACTTCAAGATTAGTTTCAAGAAACTCAAGAAACCCTAGATTATGGTAGTCCCTCTCCAAGATTCCAACCCCAAACAAGTTCAACCACAAAATCAGTTTAGGAAATTAATTAAAACAACTTGGTGGAATAAACTAAAGTTTGGACAGATTTGGCAAGAAACTTGCGCCCAAGGAAACCCTAGCGGCTGGATTTTTTTTTTTTACTCTAAACCAACACAAAACTTCAAGAACAATATAACAAGACACCAAAATAAGAAAGAAACACAAGTTATGAACAAAAGTTTTTTTTCGGGATGAACAGTATCGCTACAGTAGCGATGAACAGTATCGCTACAGTGCGTCGCGGTGAACAGTATCACTACAGTAGCGATGAACAGTACGATGCTACAGTACCTTTTTTTTTTTTTTTTTTGTAATAACAATCGGACTTGACACAAAGAGAGACACGACCAGATTTGCAAAATAAAATTGACTAGGAAGCTTACGAACAAACTCAACGGGATATACTTGATGTCGTCGACTAGCTCTGAATACCAACTGATGTGAGACGGATCTAGACGAACACCAAGTTGGGATGATTGGCGGAACTTTGACCCTTCTAGAATCACGAGCCACGAACTAAGGAGATTCCTTAACCCACGACTAGCAAATTTAGTGAACCAAAAGTATGGATAGAAGAACGCCACAATCAAGGAGACTACTTGATTGATAAGTTCGATGAACAACTTGAGATTAATTCTCAAGTATTCAAAGGAAATTCTCTTGAGGCAAGAGAGAGTGAAATAACTCACATATATTTTATAAAATCTGAATTCTGTCCTTTAATGAATGAAAACCTAGGCTATATATAGCCTTACAGGACTCAAACCCTAGAATGTCCAATGGACGACCTTGCCCTTCATTAAGGGCGAAAATGTCTAACAACTAATTGATTAAAATTAAGACTCCAAATTCGGCCAAAGTGAAGTGAAAATTGACCGAAATTATTAATGCTAACAAACAACTAATAATGGAAACTAAAACCCTAATTAGCAAGCTAGTACTCCGCGAACTAGTCTTTACTTGAATCTTCCAATTCCCCATGTGCTTGAATGGAATGGGCCTTGGACTCTATATTCTCATCACAGATCGTATGGAATCAGAACGGAAAAATGCACGGCAGAAACTGAAATGCAAAACGTACACAAACGGACGTCTAAAACAGGTCTGAGGGTTTTGTCTATAACTCGGAATACATTAATCCGTTTGACCTGCAATTTTACAGGTAGATTCAGAACTTAAAAGGCTACAACGTTAAAGAAGGCCACTTAACCCAGTTTCGAGTGTAACTAGGTCAAAACTGTAAGATACTAAACCAGAATCGTAAAACAGGTGAACAAACCGCAACCTGGTGCAAACAGCATAACTCAGCCTACTTAAGTCCAAATTCAGAAATTTCAAAGGCATACGAAAGCTTAGAAACAGGGATACATTTCTTCAGAAGACTAGAACAACCAATTCTGAAGTAATCCTATCCAAAATCACCAATTACAAGTGCAGTTCTTACATTCGGACAAAACCAGAACAGCAAGGGTATTTTCGACTTTTCTCACTCTACGCTACTCCGATTGACCTGAAATTTTACAGGCACCTATAAAATGTCATTTACTACAACTTTCATGTTTTAAGACAAGGCCAATTCGGCCTCTATCTAGGACCAAAATATTCGGACAGAATGAAGAACCAAGAAACCCCAATTTTCCAGATTTCATTCAAAACAGAAATCACTTGCAATCTTCCACTTTTTCCACCATCTAGCATCATTACATACCATTTCCAACCATCATATATAGCCACACAATCATGCTTATATTAAAACAGGAAAAATCCCAATAAATATAAAACTTCACTAAATCATCCACAAATCAAGATATAAACCATAATTTTTCATCTCTTAACACCACTAAGCATGAATTAAGCTTCATTAGGTGAAGGAGAGAGTTCATTCATTACTCACCTAGTAAAACAAGAGAGAGGGAGTTGCTTGTCACCTTAGCTTCCACAAACACTTCACCAATCAACTTACTAATACCAAATGAAGAGGTTTTATGGAAGGAATTCAAGATTAACCGGTTAGTTTATGAGATTGAGCAAGATTAGGACAAGGAATTGAGAGAGATTTTTCATTCTTCCTTTGGAGAGAATTTCGGCCAAGAGAGAGAAAAGAATGAGGAAGATTAAGCTTCATTTGTCTTATAAGAAGGTTGGAAAAAATAAGAATTAATTCTAGCCACAAGTTTGGTTAACACTTGGTTGAATCACAACCACACAATTTTCTCTCTCTTGTTGCATTTTGAACCACTAATTTTCGGCCAATAAGAAGCTAAGAGGGGGGAAAGATATTTTGCTCTATTAGTGGTAAACTTGCATGGCAAGTAAGTGGTGGTCAATTGGTGCGTTCAATCGGTAATGCGCGGGACCCGCCGGTTCGCGCCGTTTTTTCTTAAAACACACGTACTAGGGTTTTTACTTCCTATTCACTAATCTTATCTTATTGCTCCTAATTACATATTATTTCTCACTTAAAAGTCACTTTTAATCACCAAATTTGATCCTTTTTCCGTACCAAAATTTCATCCGGCGAAAATCACAAAAACCCTAATTTTGCTCCAATGCTGAAACCGAAGAGTGAAACCCTACTTTCTAGGCTCACTTGCACTTATTATGGAATAATTGGATAGTAGGGCTTTAAATCTTAATCCCTACATAGGGTTTTCGAAATACTCCTAAAACCAAACGTTACCGCCCAGCTAATGAATATATCAACGTAGAACGGACTGGGGCCTCACAATCTCCCCCACTTAGAACAATTTCGTCCTCGAAATTTTTCTATGAACGGAACCTATCGAATCTAAAGTAACCAGTGGCCTGTACCTTCTTCGTCCTCAGAAGAAACGAGGCTTTTCATTCCAGTCCCTTCTCTATTTGACGGTCCAGGGTCGGTCTGGGTTGGCTGCTGGGTTCCTTTCTTTTCACGCAATAAACTAGGGCAATTAGCAATCCGATGCTCGGTGCTCCCGCAACGCAGACACCTTCCATCCTTTTTCCAGCAATCCACCTCCATATGGTTGGATTTTCTACAGTAGCCTCAAAATGAGAGAGCGATTGGGGTCTGATCCTCTTGTGAGACATCATGCAGTGGTCCTTCTCCACTTGGGTTTCCTCCCGGAGTATCCTCCTTAAGTGTCTCCAAAATTTTCACACCCCTTACTCCACGACCCTTCTTAGCGACTGGCCTACCTCGCTTACACTGTTCTGGCCTTTTACCTCTTTTCTTTGCATGGAAGATATTTACTTGTGGCCTTGCAATTCCTGTCCTTTGAGCTTCCTCTGGAAACCCCATAGCAGTAGTGTTTTGTGCCATTGTTAAGGCCTCCTCAGAAATCCCTTCGTATTTCCTTTTTAGCTCCAAGTTCTGGTGCAAGAGCTCAATCTTTTCTGAATACTCGTGCTTCCATCGCCCTTCCCAGTATGCGGCTAGTCTCCTTTGGACCTCTATTTCGTCTCGAAGAACTGCGATTTCCTTATACATCTCGACCCAATGTGCCATCTCACGGAGTTGCTGGACCTTCGATAGTAGCCTGCTGGCCAAAACAATGGGTCATAATAAATTCCTAAATACCAATGACACTCTCGGTCCCTGGTTTTGTTCAGTGGTTGTTTCCCCTTTTTCTTGACTCTTGGCCCCGCTTGGCTCCACGGCCACGACCATGTCCGCGACTACGTCTTCCCTCTATGTTTTTTTTTTCTTCCAAAGGGTACTTTAATAAATGAAATACGCAAATAAACTTATACGCACATAACACGCCATATTAAGGAGACAGATAATCAATTACACAAATACATATCAAATTGGACAGATAACCATGTACACACACACACATACTAACATCATGTAGTAACTATATACGGGCGAGTCAAAAGAAAAGGTGAAATCGTCCCAGTCTCAAATAAATAACCCCGTCCGATCTATCACGTTACTTTCTATCCAAACTAGACGTCCATTGACCTCTTGTGCTCATTCTAGTCAGACAAAGCCTGTTCATGTTTCCAAAATGAAATTTCAAGTACTTAACGCTGCCTCAACTTTAGAGTACTCGGGCACGAGAATCCGAAATAAGATAATTCACATCTTGAGCTGGCCAGTCCCAAGAGTAAACTATCTACAATCGAAATTCCTACCCGACGTACCTATTTATGATCCTCAAATACCACGGAAAAGATTAAAGGCCCATAACATTTGCAATTCACAGCTTATGCTCGAACGAGCACTTAGTCCTTCATATTTATTCACCACTTAGTCCAGGCTCACTCCGCGCAGAGACCACGCGAAGCAGCTATATATTTTATCCCTCAATTACTTAACTTTCATATCAAATCAAATCCCACAGTCCGGCATCCTAAACTTCAAGCCTAGGATACACTACAGAGATCTGAAGCCTAAGCTCTGATACCAACCTGTGACAGTTCTCTAGGGTCACATCACGGTACCTATCAGCTTGCCACCCGCACGCGGGGCATCCCCTACGGAGAGTTTCGCTTCGTGGACTCTTCACGAACGAGAGGCTCGGGGCTTTTCCAGTAAAAGACGTTAGAGTCCCAACCGTCGCATATGGCTCTGATACCACCTGTGACAGCCCCACTTCTCCCAAGGGCGAACCCAAGGGTATCGGCGGGCCGCCTGCCTAGCTCGCGCCAGGACTCAAACCTTAAAGCGATAAAAACCAGAAAATCCAAAAGAGTACCTTACATACTATATACAAATCCCAAAAAGGTTATAATTACATTCTCCAAAAGTACCTGCTCAAACTATTACACCCTTATAATTACAACCAAAACTAAAAGGTAGACCCTAAGGAGGGTCCTTATACAAACCACCACAATAAAAACAAACATCCTAATTGTCCAACTATGA
Source organism: Coffea eugenioides (assembly GCF_003713205.1). Lineage (NCBI taxonomy): Eukaryota > Viridiplantae > Streptophyta > Magnoliopsida > Gentianales > Rubiaceae > Coffea > Coffea eugenioides. Next base: position 2,065 of record NW_020862216.1, on the reverse strand, counting down.
CAAACCAATACTAGTGTAAGTGCCCATAAGTCCCCGCGTCGGCCCCTGCTAAGGAAAACAAAAGGAACGGGGTAAGCTATATGCTTAGTAAGTAAACAGGGGCAAAAGCGTAAATGTCACGTAACCACAGTTACTCAATAAGAGTAAAGCAAAAGCAGAAAAGTAACATCACATAATAAGGATACAGGTGGCTCCAAAGCCAAGTCGTTGCCATGCGTGACCTCCTGTCGACACTCCGTCGACCATACATAAGGTCCGTAGAACTCCACTTGTACACCCACCGAACATCTTATCACCCTCACTGGCCAGTCACCTCACAAACTTGCCCAGGCGAACGAAATCAAAAACTTGAGCTTGAGTCACAAGCTCGGGTCACAAAATTGGTTCACATACTCAGCGAACCGGGTTCACAAACTTGGTGACCTCAAACCAAGTTGGACTGACTTCGACCAAGCCCTAACCGTGGGTACTGAACTTCGAACCAAGCCCTAACCGCCTCGAATAGTCCATCTAGTATTGAGTGCAACCTCAAAACTCACAAAAATTCACAAAAAAATTATTCAAAAGTCACCTGAGCCACATCAGCTCAAGGGTTTTAGTTCCAAACATTGCTCTATATAATCAAGCCACTGTTTACAAATATTGGTGCAAATTAGCGGTTTAGAGCGATGTGCGAATACAAGTAAACCCTCGGTCTAAGTACCCTCTTCATACATATCGAAACACATAAGCAACTAACATACAAAAGCCAGGTCCTGAATACTTTACTCCAAATACAAAAGTAGTACAAGCGGAAATCACTTGTTGGTGGCTCAGTTAGTGGCGGCACTCCATCCACCCGGCTCCGCCTAGTTCACCACCGTCTGAAATCGAAGATTGTGTCACAATATATCACAAACAGCTACTCACACACGTAAAACAAGCAAAACGGCAAAATTGGCACGCGCAAGTGCGAAAACGGCAAAAAGGGGCACACGCGCGCGCGCGGAACGGCAAACGGGACGGCCAAATCGGCCATCTTAAACCGTTTTGGTCGAAAGTTAGGCTAGGAGTGTCGGATCAAGGTGAACGAGATACCGTTTCGAAGCTAAGAGGAAGGGATACAATTCTCATGAAGACATCTCAACCCAGATCTCAATAGGTATAGGTCAAAAAGGCACGAAATAGTGCCAGCTGTTTCATGGCAAGTTACCAAACATGCCCTGTTTGCAAGGCCGTAACTCACGGCTCAGAAATCAAAATCAAGAAATTCCAAAGGCGTTAGAAAGCTGAGACATAAGGCTAAAACTTTGATGTTTTGGCCAAGACCTGAATCCACTCAGAACAGAACGAAAATCGAGTGTCAACGTACCCGTCAGAACTGTCCAAATACAAGGCAGTTCTGACGAGCGTTATTGTTTTGATCATAACAGGAGCTACGGAACTCGGTTTTCGACGTATTTTATACCTTCGAAGCTGAGAACCAAGATCTAAAATGGTCTTGATGAAGGAGTCGCAACACGCCAGATCGTTCGTATGAATCAGAACGAGAAAATACAGCCACGGCAGAAACACCTGAACATTGAAAACGTACACACACGGACGTCTAAAACAGGTCTGAGGGTTTTGTCTATAACTCGGAATACATTAATCCGTTTGACCTGCAATTTTACAGGTAGATTCAGCACTTAAAAGGCTACAACGTTGAAGAAGGCCACTTAACCCAGTTTCGAGTGTAACTAGGTCAAAACTGTAAGATACTAAACCAGAATCGTAAAACAGGTGAACAAACCGCAACCTGGTGCAAACAGCATAACTCAGCCTACTTAAGTCCAAATTCAGAAATTTCAAAGGCATACGAAAGCTTAGAAACAGGTCTACATTTCATCAGAAGACTAGAACAACCAATTCTGAAGTAATCCTATCCCAAAATCACCAATTACAAGTGCAGTTCTTACATTCGGACAAAACCAGAACAGCAAGGGTATTTTCGACTTTTCTCACTCTACGCTACTCCGATTGACCTGAAATTTTACAGGCACCTATAAAATGTCATTTCCTACAACTTCCATGTTTTAAGCCAAGG
>NW_020862215.1:0-25698 GCF_003713205.1 Coffea eugenioides | reverse complement strand
CTTTCCATCCGTTGGAAACATTAATGAGGCACTTTCTTGGTCCTATATAAATAGTGGTCGGTCAGATACTTTAAACAACTTTTGCACACTGAAGATACAAAAGATCTAGAGTGATTTTAGTGAAAAAATACTCTTCAAAGAAGATTTGTAGTCTTAGTGGTGTGAGGTTCATTGTAATCTTTTCATTTGTGAGTGAATAGTTCATGAGTGTAGCTCTGTGAGGGTTGTCTTGAGGGATAGTAAAATTTCCTGGCTAGACCGAGTGGTGTTCGGGGCAAGGAGGAGGTGAACCTTCCTTTGTACGCATGCGTGATTGTAATTCATCAATTTGAAGAAGTTTATTTGAATTAATCAACAAAATCAGGAGGAGCTGGGTAGTTAATTGGTTTGCAATTCTTTCCTTTCTATTTACATTTTGTTACGTTTGTGATCTGTACATTGTTTATCTCTTCCACTTGGTGGTCTTCGATCCTTACAATTGGTATCAGAGCAATCAAAATGGATAATACTTTTGATGTTTACAAAACAAATGGATAATACTAATATCTTTTCTAGAAATACCTTCAGTTATGCTGCAATGAAAATGGATGCTTTGTGAAATGGGGAGTTTATTCTGAAATTATATGTTTGTTTCTTAAATTTTTCTGAGGCAATAGGTGAGGGAGAGCTTATACTCATATGCACAATCTTTTTCTTTCCTTTATCCATTGTTTTGTCATCATCAAAAAGGGGGAGAATATTGATCCTGGTTCCTAACTTTTGATATTTGCAAAACAAATGGATTATACTAATATCTTTTCCAGAGATACCTTCAGTAATGCAGCGATCAGACTCAAAGATCAAATGCAATTGAAAGGGACAAAGGCTGCTGAAAGCTGTCGGACGCTTGGATCGGACGTCCGATAATCATTGCGTAACTTCGGACGCATGAAGAACCCCACCACCGGACGTCCGAAGGAAATAAGACATTTCTCAAATCTCTTTGTTTGTTGTCAGACGCACAAAGAGTTTGCACCGGACGTCCGAAAGAATTGAAGAAAATCTCTTAAACTCACTGCCTGCTATCGGACGCAAAAAAACAGGACTGTCGGACGCAAAAAACAGGACTACCGGACGTCCGACACTCCAACGGCTAGTTGACACTTCATCTACTTTCTATCCGTTGGAAACATTAATGAGGCACTTTTTTGGTCCTATATAAATAGTGGTTGGTCAGATACTTTAAACCACTTTTGCACACTGAAGATAAAAAATATGTAGAGTGATTTTAGTGAGAAAATACTCTTCAAAGAAGATTTCTAGTCTTAGTGGTGTGAGGTTCATTGTAAACTTTTCATTTGTAAGTGAATACTTCATTAGTGTAGCTCTGTGAGGGTTGTCTTGAGGGATAGTAAAATTTCCTGGCTAGACCGAGTGGTGTTCGGGGCAGGGAGAAGGTGAACCTTCCTTTGTACGCAAGCGTGATTGTAATTCATCAATTTGAAGAAGCTTATTTAAATTAATCTACAAGCTCTGGAGGAGCTGGATAGTTAATTGGATTGCAATTCTTTCCTTTCTATTTACTTATTGTTACGTTTGTGATCTGTACATTGTTTATCTCTTCCACTTGGTGGTCTTCGATCCTTACAATTGGTATCAGAGCAATCAAAATGGATAATACTTTTGATGTTTACAAAACAAATGGATAATATTAATATCTTTTCTAGAAATACCTTCAGTTATGCAGCAATCAAAATGGATGCTTTGTGAAAGGGGGAGTTTATTCTGAGATTATATGTTTGTTTCTTAAATTTTTCTGAGGCAATAGGTGAGGGGGAGCTTATACTCATATGCACAATCTTTTTCTTTCCTTTATCCATTGTTTTGTCATCATCAAAAAGGGGGAGAATATTGATCCTGGTTCCTAACTTTTGATATTTACAAAACAAATGGATAATACTAATATCTTTTCCAGAGATACCTTCAGTAATGCAGCGATCAGACTCAAAGATCAAATGCAATTGAAAGGGACAAAGGCTGCTGAAAGCTGTCGGACGCTTGGATCGGACGTCCGATAATCATTGCGTAACTTCGGACGCATGAAGAACACCACCACCGGACGTCCGAAGGAAATAAGACATTTCTCAAATCTCTTTGTTTGTTGTCAGACGCACAAAGAGTTTGCACCGGACGTCCGAAAGAATTGAAGAAAATCTCTTAAACTCACTGCCTGCTATCGGACGCAAAAAAACAGGACTGTCGGACGCAAAAAACAGGACTATCGGACGTCCGACACTCCAACGGCTAGTTGACTCTTCATCTACTTTCTATCCGTTGAAAACATTAATGAGGCACTTTATTGTCCTATATAAAATAGTGGTTGGTCAGATACTTTAAACCACTTTTGCACACTGAAGATAAAAAATATGTAGAGTGATTTTAGTGAGAAAATACTCTTCAAAGAAGATTTCTAGTCTTAGTGGTGTGAGATTCATTGTAAACTTTTCACTTGTAAGTGAATACTTCATTAGTGTAGCTCTATGAGGGTTGTCTTGAGGGATAGTAAAATTTCCTGGCTAGACCGAGTGGTGTTCGGGGCAGGGAGAAGGTGAACATTCCTTTGTACGCAAGCGTGATTGTAATTCATCAATTTGAAGAAGCTTATTTAAATTAATCTACAAGCTCTGGAGGAGCTGGGTAGTTAATTGGATTGCAATTCTTTCCTTTCTATTTACTTATTGTTACGTTTGTGATCTGTACATTGTTTATCTCTTCCACTTGGTGGTCTTCGATCCTTTCAATTGGTATCAGAGCAATCAAAATGGATAATACTTTTGATGTTTACAAAACAAATGGATAATACTAATATCTTTTCTAGAAATACCTTCAGTTATGCAGCAATCAAAATGGATGCTTTGTGAAAGGGGGAGTTTATTCTGAGATTATATGTTTGTTTCTTAAATTTTTCTGAGGCAATAGGTGAGGGGGAGCTTATACTCATATGCACAATCTTTTTCTTTCCTTTATCCATTGTTTTGTCATCATCAAAAAGGGGGAGAATATTGATCCTGGTTCCTAACTTTTGATATTTGCAAAACAAATGGATTATACTAATATCTTTTCCAGAGATACCTTCAGTAATGCAGCGATCAGACTCAAAGATCAAATGCAATTGAAAGGGACAAAGGCTGCTGAAAGCTGTCGGACGCTTGGATCGGACGTCCGATAATCATTGCGTAACTTCGGACGCATGAAGAACCCCACCACCGGACGTCCGAAGGAAATAAGACATTTCTCAAATCTCTTTGTTTGCTGTCGGATGCACAAAGAGCTTGCACCGGACGTCCGAAAGAATTGAAGAAAATCTCTTAAACTCACTGCCTGCTGTCGGACGCAAAAAACAGGACTATCGGACATCCGACACTCCAACGGCTAGTTGACTCTTCATCTACTTTCTATCCGTTGGAAACATTAATGCGGCACTTTCTTGGTCCTATATAAATAGTGGTTGGTCAGATACTTTAAACAACTTTTGCACACTGAAGATACAAAAGATCTAGAGTGATTTTAGTGAAAAAATACTCTTCAAAGAAGATTTGTAGTCTTAGTGGTGTGAGGTTCATTGTAATCTTTTTATTTGTGAGTGAATAGTTCATGAGTGTAGCTCTGTGAGGGTTGTCTTGAGGGATAGTAAAATTTCCTGGCTAGACGGAGTGGTGTTTGGGGCAAGGAGGAGGTGAACCTTCCTTTGTACGCATGCGTGATTGTAATTCATCAATTTGAAGAAGTTTATTTGAATTAATCAACAAGCTCAGGAGGAGCTGGGTAGTTAATTGGTTTGCAATTCTTTCCTTTCTATTTACTTATTGTTACGTTTGTGATCTGTACATTGTTTATCTCTTCCACTTGGTGGTCTTCGATCCTTACAATTGGTATCAGAGCAATCAAAATGGATAATACTTTTGATGTTTACAAAATAAATGGATAATACTAATATCTTTTCTAGAAATACCTTCAGTTATGCTGCAATCAAAATGGATGCTTTGTGAAATGGGGAGTTTATTCTGAGATTATATGTTTGTTTCTTAAATTTTTCTGAGGCAATAGGTGAGGGAGAGCTTATACTCATATGCACAATCTTTTTCTTTCCTTTATCCATTGTTTTGTCATCATCAAAAAGGGGGAGAATATTGATCCTGGTTCCTAACTTTTGATATTTACAAAACAAATAGATAATACTAATATCTTTTCCAGAGATACCTTCAGTAATGCAGCGATCAGACTGAAAGATCAAATGCAATTGAAAGGGACAAAGGCTGCTGAAAGCTGTCGGACGCTTGGATCGGACGTCCGATAATCATTGCGTAACTTCGGACGCATGAAGAACCCCACCACCGGACGTCCGAAGGAAATAAGACATTTCTCAAATCTCTTTGTTTGCTGTCGGACGCACAAAGAGTTTGCACCGGACGTCCGAAAGAATTGAAGAAAATCTCTTAAACTCACTGCCTGCTATCGGACGCAAAAAAACAGGACTGTCGGACGCAAAAAACAGGACTATCGGACGTCCGACACTCCAACGGCTAGTTGACTCTTCATCTACTTTCTATCCGTTGGAAACATTAATGAGGCACTTTTTTGGTCCTATATAAATAGTGGTTGGTCAGATACTTTAAACCACTTTTGAACACTGAAGATAAAAAATATGTAGAGTGATTTTAGTGAGAAAATACTCTTCAAAGAAGATTTGTAGTCTTAGTGGTGTGAGGTTCATTGTAATCTTTTCATTTGTGAGTGAATAGTTCATGAGTGTAGCTCTGTGAGGGTTGCCTTGAGGGATAGTAAAATTTCCTGGCTAGACCGAGTGGTGTTCGGGGCAAGTAGGAGGTGAACCTTCCTTTGTAAGCATGCGTGATTGTAATTCATCAATTTGAAAAAGTTTATTTGAATTAATCAACAAGCTCAGGAGGAGCTGGGTAGTTAATTGGTTTGCAATTCTTTCCTTTCTATTTACTTATTGTTACGTTTGTGATCTGTACATTGTTTATCTCTTCCACTTGGTGGTCTTCGATCCTTACAATTGGTATCAGAGCAATCAAAATGGATAATACTTTTGATGTTTACAAAACAAATGGATAATACTAATATCTTTTCTAGAAATACCTACTGTTACGCAGCAATCAAAATGGATGCTTTGTGAAATGGGGAGTTTATTCTGAGATTATATGTTTGTGTCTTAAATTTTTCTGAGGCAATAGGTGAGGGGGAGCTTATACTCATATGCACAATCTTTTTCTTTCCTTTATCCATTGTTTTTTCATCATCAAAAAGGGGGAGAATATTGATCCTGGTTCCTAACTTTTGATGTTTACAAAACAAATGGATAATACTAATATCTTTCCCAGAGAGACCTTCAGCAATGCAGCGATCAGACTCAAAGATCAAATGCAATTGAAAGGGACAAAGGCTGCTGAAAGCAGTCGGACGCATGGATCGGACGTCCTATAATCATTGCGTAACTTCGGACGCATGAAGAACTCCACCACCGGACGTCCGAAGGAAATAAGACATTTCTCAAATCTCTTTGTTTGTTGTCGGACGCACAAAGAGCTTGCACCGGACGTCCGAAAGAATTGAAGAAAATCTCTTAAACTCACTGCCTGCTGTCGGACGCAAAAAACAGGACTATCGGACATCCGACACTCCAACGGCTAGTTGACTCTTCATCTACTTTCTATCCGTTGGAAGCATTAATGAGGCACTTTCTTGGTCCAATATAAATAGTGGTTGGTCAGATACTTTAAACAACTTTTGCACACTGAAGATACAAAAGATCTAGAGTGATTTTAGTGAAAAAATACTCTTCAAAGAAGATTTGTAGTCTTAGTGGTGTGAGGTTCATTGTAATCTTTTCATTTGTGAGTGAATAGTTCATGAGTGTAGCTCTGTGAGGGTTGTCTTGAGGGATAGTAAAATTTCCTGGCTAGACCGAGTGGTGTTCGGGGCAAGGAGGAGGTGAACCTTCCTTTGTACGCATGCGTGATTGTAATTCATCAATTTGAAGAAGTTTATTTGAATTAATCAACAAGATCAGGAGGAGCTGGGTAGTTAATTGGTTTGCAATTCTTTCCTTTCTATTTACATTTTGTTACGTTTGTGATCTGTACATTGTTTATCTCTTCCACTTGGTGGTCTTCGATCCTTACAATTGGTATCAGAGCAATCAAAATGGATAATACTTTTGATGTTTACAAAACAAATGGATAATACTAATATCTTTTCTAGAAATACCTTCAGTTATGCTGCAATGAAAATGGATGCTTTGTGAAATGGGGAGTTTATTCTGAAATTATATGTTTGTTTCTTAAATTTTTCTGAGGCAATAGGTGAGGGAGAGCTTATACTCATATGCACAATCTTTTTCTTTCCTTTATCCATTGTTTTGTCATCATCAAAAAGGGGGAGAATATTGATCCTGGTTCCTAACTTTTGATATTTGCAAAACAAATGGATTATACTAATATCTTTTCCAGAGATACCTTCAGTAATGCAGCGATCAGACTCAAAGATCAAATGCAATTGAAAGGGACAAAGGCTGCTGAAAGCTGTCGGACGCTTGGATCGGACGTCCGATAATCATTGCGTAACTTCGGACGCATGAAGAACCCCACCACCGGACGTCCGAAGGAAATAAGACATTTCTCAAATCTCTTTGTTTGTTGTCAGACGCACAAAGAGTTTGCACCGGACGTCCGAAAGAATTGAAGAAAATCTCTTAAACTCACTGCCTGCTATCGGACGCAAAAAAACAGGACTGTCGGACGCAAAAAACAGGACTACCGGACGTCCGACACTCCAACGGCTAGTTGACACTTCATCTACTTTCTATCCGTTGGAAACATTAATGAGGCACTTTTTTGGTCCTATATAAATAGTGGTTGGTCAGATACTTTAAACCACTTTTGCACACTGAAGATAAAAAATATGTAGAGTGATTTTAGTGAGAAAATACTCTTCAAAGAAGATTTGTAGTCTTAGTGGTGTGAGGTTCATTGTAAACTTTTCACTTGTAAGTGAATACTTCATTAGTGTAGCTCTGTGAGGGTTGTCTTGAGGGATAGTAAAATTTCCTGGCTAGACCGAGTGGTGTTCGGGGCAGGGAGAAGGTGAACCTTCCTTTGTACGCAAGCGTGATTGTAATTCATCAATTTGAAGAAGCTTATTTAAATTAATCTACAAGCTCTGGAGGAGCTGGGTAGTTAATTGGATTGCAATTCTTTCCTTTCTATTTACTTATTGTTACGTTTGTGATCTGTACATTGTTTATCTCTTCCACTTGGTGGTCTTCGATCCTTACAATTGGTATCAGAGCAATCAAAATGGATAATACTTTTGATGTTTACAAAACAAATGGATAATACTAATATCTTTTCTAGAAATACCTTCAGTTATGCAGCAATCAAAATGGATGCTTTGTGAAAGGGGGAGTTTATTCTGAGATTATATGTTTGTTTCTTAAATTTTTCTGAGGCAATAGGTGAGGGGGAGCTTATACTCATATGCACAATCTTTTTCTTTCCTTTATCCATTGTTTTGTCATCATCAAAAAGGGGGAGAATATTGATCCTGGTTCCTAACTTTTGATGTTTACAAAACAAATGGATAATACTAATATCTTTTCCAGAGAGACCTTCAGCAATGCAGCGATCAGACTCAAAGATCAAATGCAATTGAAAGGGACAAAGGCTGCTGAAAGCAGTCGGACGCATGGATCGGACGTCCGATAATCATTGCGTAACTTCGGACGCATGAAGAACTCCACCACCGGACGTCCGAAGGAAATAAGACATTTCTCAAATCTCTTTGTTTGCTGTCGGACGCACAAAGAGCTTGCACCGGACGTCCGAAAGAATTGAAGAAAATCTCTTAAACTCACTGCCTGCTGTCGGACGCAAAAAACAGGACTATCGGACATCCGACACTCCAACGGCTAGTTGACTCTTCATCTACTTTCTATCCGTTGGAAACATTAATGAGGCACTTTCTTGGTCCTATATAAATAGTGGTTGGTCAGATACTTTAAACAACTTTTGCACACTGAAGATACAAAAGATCTAGAGTGATTTTAGTGAAAAAATACTCTTCAAAGAAGATTTGTAGTCTTAGTGGTGTGAGGTTCATTGTAATCTTTTCATTTGTGAGTGAATAGTTCATGAGTGTAGCTCTGTGAGGGTTGTCTTGAGGGATAGTAAAATTTCCTGGCTAGACCGAGTGGTGTTCGGGGCAAGGAGGAGGTGAACCTTCCTTTGTACGCATGCGTGATTGTAATTCATCAATTTGAAGAAGTTTATTTGAATTAATCAACAAGCTCAGGAGGAGCTGGGTAGTTAATTGGTTTGCAATTCTTTCCTTTCTATTTACATATTGTTACGTTTGTGATCTGTACATTGTTTATCTCTTCCACTTGGTGGTCTTCGATCCTTACAATTGGTATCAGAGCAATCAAAATGGATAATACTTTTGATGTTTACAAAACAAATGGATAATACTAATATTTTTTCTAGAAATACCTTCAGTTATGCTGCAATCAAAATGGATGCTTTGTGAAATGGGGAGTTTATTCTGAGATTATATGTTTGTTTCTTAAATTTTTCTGAGGCTATAGGTGAGGGAGAGCTTATACTCATATGCACAATCTTTTTCTTTCCTTTATCCATTGTTTTGTCATCATCAAAAAGGGGGAGAATATTGATCCTGGTTCCTAACTTTTGATATTTACAAAATAAATGGATAATACTAATATCTTTTCCAGAGATACCTTCAGTAATGCAGCGATCAGACTCAAAGATCAAATGCAATTGAAAGGGACAAAGGCTGCTGAAAGCTGTCGGACGCTTGGATCGGACGTCCGATAATCATTGCGTAACTTCGGACGCATGAAGAACCCCACCACCGGACGTCCGAAGGAAATAAGACATTTCTCAAATCTCTTTGTTTGTTGTCAGACGCACAAAGAGTTTGCACCGGACGTCCGAAAGAATTGAAGAAAATCTCTTAAACTCACTGCCTGCTATCGGACGCAAAAAAACAGGACTGTCGGACGCAAAAAACAGGACTATCGGACGTCCGACACTCCAACGGCTAGTTGACTCTTCATCTACTTTCTATCCGTTGGAAACATTAATGAGGCACTTTTTTGGTCCTATATAAATAGTGGTTGGTCAGATACTTTAAACCACTTTTGCACACTGAAGATAAAAAATATGTAGAGTGATTTTAGTGAGAAAATACTCTTCAAAGAAGATTTCTAGTCTTAGTGGTGTGAGGTTCATTGTAAACTTTTCACTTGTAAGTGAATACTTCATGAGTGTAGCTCTGTGAGGGTTGTCTTGAGGGATAGTAAAATTTCCTGGCTAGACCGAGTGGTGTTCGGGGCAGGGAGGAGGTGAACCTTCCTTTGTACGCAAGCGTGATTGTAATTCATCAATTTGAAGAAGCTTATTTAAATTAATCTACAAGCTCTGGAGGAGCTGGGTAGTTAATTGGATTGCAATTCTTTCCTTTCTATTTACTTATTGTTACGTTTGTGATCTGTACATTGTTTATCTCTTCCACTTGGTGGTCTTCGATCCTTACAATTGGTATCAGAGCAATCAAAATGGATAATACTTTTGATGTTTACAAAACAAATGGATAATACTAATATCTTTTCTAGAAATACCTTCAGTTATGCAGCAATCAAAATGGATGCTTTGTGAAAGGGGGAGTTTATTCTGAGATTATATGTTTGTTTCTTAAATTTTTCTGAGGCAATAGGTGAGGGGGAGCTTATACTCATATGCACAATCTTTTTCTTTCCTTTATCCATTGTTTTGTCATCATCAAAAAGGGGGAGAATATTGATCCTGGTTCCTAACTTTTGATGTTTACAAAATAAATGGATAATACTAATATCTTTTCCAGAGAGACCTTCAGCAATGCAGCGATTAGACTCAAAGATCAAATGCAATTGAAAGGGACAAAGGCTGCTGAAAGCAGTCGGACGCATGGATCGGACGTCCGATAATCATTGCGTAACTTCGGACGCATGAAGAACTCCACCACCGGACGTCCGAAGGAAATAAGACATTTCTCAAATCTCTTTGTTTGCTGTCGGATGCACAAAGAGCTTGCACCGGACGTCCGAAAGAATTGAAGAAAATCTCTTAAACTCACTGCCTGCTGTCGGACGCAAAAAACAGGACTATCGGACATCCGACACTCCAACGGCTAGTTGACTCTTCATCTACTTTCTATCCGTTGGAAGCATTAATGAGGCACTTTCTTGGTCCAATATAAATAGTGGTTGGTCAGATACTTTAAACAACTTTTGCACACTGAAGATACAAAAGATCTAGAGTGATTTTAGTGAAAAAATACTCTTCAAAGAAGATTTGTAGTCTTAGTGGTGTGAGGTTCATTGTAATCTTTTCATTTGTGAGTGAATAGTTCATGAGTGTAGCTCTGTGAGGGTTGTCTTGAGGGATAGTAAAATTTCCTGGCTAGACCGAGTGGTGTTCGGGGCAGGGAGGAGGTGAACCTTCCTTTGTACGCAAGCGTGATTGTAATTCATCAATTTGAAGAAGCTTATTTAAATTAATCTACAAGCTCTGGAGGAGTTGGGTAGTTAATTGGATTGCAATTCTTTCCTTTCTATTTACTTATTGTTACGTTTGTGATATGTACATTGTTTATCTCTTCCACTTGGTGGTCTTCGATCCTTACAATTGGTATCAGAGCAATCAAAATGGATAATACTTTTGATGTTTACAAAACAAATGGATAATACTAATATCTTTTCTAGAAATACCTTCAGTTATGCTGCAATCAAAATGGATGCTTTGTGAAATGGGGAGTTTATTCTGAGATTATATGTTTGTTTCTTAAATTTTTCTGAGGCTATAGGTGAGGGAGAGCTTATACTCATATGCACAATCTTTTTCTTTCCTTTATCCATTGTTTTGTCATCATCAAAAAGGGGGAGAATATTGATCCTGGTTCCTAACTTTTGATATTTACAAAATAAATGGATAATACTAATATCTTTTCCAGAGATACCTTCAGTAATGCAGCGATCAGACTCAAAGATCAAATGCAATTGAAAGGGACAAAGGCTGCTGAAAGCTGTCGGACGCTTGGATCGGACGTCCGATAATCATTGCGTAACTTCGGACGCATGAAGAACCCCGCCACCGGACGTCTGAAGGAAATAAGACATTTCTCAAATCTCTTTGTTTGCTGTCGGACGCACAAAGAGTTTGCACCGGACGTCCGAAAGAATTGAAGAAAATCTCTTAAACTCACTGCCCGCTATCGGACGCAAAAAATAGGACTGTCGGACGCAAAAAACAGGACTATCGGACGTCCGACACTCCAACGGCTAGTTGACTCTTCATCTACATTCTATCCGTTGGAAACATTAATGAGGCACTTTTTTGGTCCTATATAAATAGTGGTTGGTCAGATACTTTAAACAACTCTTGCACACTGAAGATAAAAAATATGTAGAGTGATTTTAGTGAGAAAATACTCTTCAAAGAAGATTTCTAGTCTTAGTGGTGTGAGGTTCATTGTAAACTTTTCACTTGTAAGTGAATACTTCATGAGTGTAGCTCTGTGAGGGTTGTCTTGAGGGATAGTAAAATTTCCTGGCTAGACCGAGTGGTGTTCGGGGCAGGGAGGAGTGAACCTTCCTTTGTACGCAAGCGTGATTGTAATTCATCAATTTGAAGAAGCTTATTTAAATTAATCTACAAGCTCTGGAGGAGCTGGGCAGTTAATTGGATTGCAATTCTTTCCTTTCTATTTACTTATTGTTACGTTTGTGATCTGTACATTGTTTATCTCTTCCCCACTTGGTGGTCTTCGATCCTTACAATGGTATCAGAGCAATCAAAAATGGATAATACTTTTGATGTTTACAAAACAAATGGATAATACTAATATCTTTTCTAGAAATACCTTCAGTTATGCAGCAATCAAAATGGATGCTTTGTGAAAGGGGGAGTTTATTCTGAGATTATATGTTTGTTTCTTAAATTTTTCTGAGGCAATAGGTGAGGGGGAGCTTATACTCATATGCACAATCTTTTTCTTTCCTTTATCCATTGTTTTTTCATCATCAAAAAGGGGGAGAATATTGATCCTGGTTCCTAACTTTTGATGTTTACAAAACAAATGGATAATACTAATATCTTTCCCAGAGAGACCTTCAGCAATGCAGCGATCAGACTCAAAGATCAAATGCAATTGAAAGGGACAAAGGCTGCTGAAAGCAGTCGGACGCATGGATCGGACGTCCTATAATCAATGCGTAACTTCGGACGCATGAAGAACTCCACCACCGGACGTCCGAAGGAAATAAGACATTTCTCAAATCTCTTTGTTTGTTGTCGGACGCACAAAGAGCTTGCACCGGACGTCCGAAAGAATTGAAGAAAATCTCTTAAACTCACTGCGTGCTGTCGGACGCAAAAAACAGGACTATCGGACATCCGACACTCCAACGGCTAGTTGACTCTTTATCTACTTTCTATCCGTTGGAAACATTAATGAGGCACTTTCTTGGTCCTATATAAATAGTGGTTGGTCAGATACTTTAAACAACTTTTGCACACTGAAGATACAAAAGATCTAGAGTGATTTTAGTGAAAAAATACTCTTCAAAGAAGATTTGTAGTCTTAGTGGTGTGAGGTTCATTGTAATCTTTTCATTTGTGAGTGAATAGTTCATGAGTGTAGCTCTGTGAGGGTTGTCTTGAGGGATAGTAAAATTTCCTGGCTAGACCGAGTGGTGTTCGGGGCAAGGAGGAGGTGAACCTTCCTTTGTACGCATGCGTGATTGTAATTCATCAATTTGAAGAAGTTTATTTGAATTAATCAACAAGATCAGGAGGAGCTGGGTAGTTAATTGGTTTACAATTCTTTCCTTTCTATTTACATATTGTTACGTTTGTGATCTGTACATTGTTTATCTCTTCCACTTGGTGGTCTTCGATCCTTACAATTGGTATCAGAGAAATCAAAATGGATAATACTTTTGATGTTTACAAAACAAATGGATAATACTAATATCTTTTCTAGAAATACCTTCAGTTATGCTGCAATCAAAATGGATGCTTTCTGAAATGGGGAGTTTATTCTGAAATTATATGTTTGTTTCTTAAATTTTTCTGAGGCAATAGGTGAGGGAGAGATTATACTCATATGCACAATCTTTTTCTTTCCTTTATCCATTGTTTTGTCATCATCAAAAAGGGGGAGAATATTGATCCTGGTTCCTAACTTTTGATATTTATAAAACAAATGGATTATACTAATATCTTTTCCAGAGATACCTTCAGTAATGCAGCGATCAGACTCAAAGATCAAATGCAATTGAAAGGGACAAAGGCTGCTGAAAGCTGTCGGACGCTTGGATCGGACGTCCGATAATCATTGCGTAACTTCGGACGCATGAAGAACCCCGCCACCGGACGTCTGAAGGAAATAAGACATTTCTCAAATCTCTTTGTTTGCTGTCGGACGCACAAAGAGTTTGCACCGGACGTCCGAAAGAATTGAAGAAAATCTCTTAAACTCACTGCCCGCTATCGGACGCAAAAAATAGGACTGTCGGACGCAAAAAACAGGACTATCGGACGTCCGACACTCCAACGGCTAGTTGACTCTTCATCTACATTCTATCCGTTGGAAACATTAATGAGGCACTTTTTTGGTCCTATATAAATAGTGGTTGGTCAGATACTTTAAACAACTCTTGCACACTGAAGATAAAAAATATGTAGAGTGATTTTAGTGAGAAAATACTCTTCAAAGAAGATTTCTAGTCTTAGTGGTGTGAGGTTCATTGTAAACTTTTCACTTGTAAGTGAATACTTCATGAGTGTAGCTCTGTGAGGGTTGTCTTGAGGGATAGTAAAATTTCCTGGCTAGACCGAGTGGTGTTCGGGGCAGGGAGGAGGTGAACCTTCCTTTGTACGCAAGCGTGATTGTAATTCATCAATTTGAAGAAGCTTATTTAAATTAATCTACAAGCTCTGGAGGAGCTGGGTAGTTAATTGGATTGCAATTCTTTCCTTTCTATTTACTTATTGTTACGTTTGTGATCTGTACATTGTTTATCTCTTCCACTTGGTGGTCTTCGATCCTTTCAATTGGTATCAGAGCAATCAAAATGGATAATACTTTTGATGTTTACAAAACAAATGGATAATACTAATATCTTTTCTAAGAAATACCTACTGTTACGCAGCAATCAAATGGTTGCTTTGTGAAAGGGGGAGTTTATTCTGAGGATTATATGTTTGTTTCTTAAATTTTTCTGAGCAATAGGTAGAGGGGGAGCTGTATACTCATATGCACAATCTTTTTCTTTCCTTTATCATTGTTTTCATCATCAGAAAAGGGTGGCGAGAAATATTGATCCTGGTCCTAACTTTTTGATGTTTTACAAAACAAATGTGATAATACTAATATCTTCCCAGAGAGACCTTCAGCAACTGCACGATCAGACTCAAAGATCAAATGCCAATGAAAGGACAAAGGCTGCCTGAAAGCAATCGACGCATGGATCGGACGGTCCTATAATCAATGCGTAACTTCGGACGCATGAAGAACTCCACCAACCGGACGTCCGAAGGAAAATAAGACATTTCTCAAATCTCTTTGTTTGTTGTCGGACGCACAAAGAGCTTGCACCGGACGTCCGAAAGAATTGAAGAAAATCTCTTAAACTCACTGCGTGCTGTCGGACGCAAAAAACAAGGCCTATCGGACATCCGACACTCCAACGGCTAGTTGACTCTTCATCTACTTTCTATCCGTTGGAAACATTAATGAGGCACTTTCTTGGTCCTATATAAATAGTGGTTGGTCAGATACTTTAAACAACTTTTGCACACTGAAGATACAAAAGATCTAGAGTGATTTTAGTGAAAAAATACTCTTCAAAGAAGATTTGTAGTCTTAGTGGTGTGAGGTTCATTGTAATCTTTTCATTTGTGAGTGAATAGTTCATGAGTGTACTCTGTGAGGGTTGTCTTGAGGGATAGTAAAATTTCCTGGCTAGACCGAGTGGTGTTCGGGGCAAGGAGGAGGTGAACCTTCCTTTGTACGCATGCGTGATTGTAATTCATCAATTTGAAGAAGTTTATTTGAATTAATCAACAAGATCAGGAGGAGCTGGGTAGTTAATTGGTTTACAATTCTTTCCTTTCTATTTACATATTGTTACGTTTGTGATCTGTACATTGTTTATCTCTTCCACTTGGTGGTCTTCGATCCTTACAATTGGTATCAGAGAAATCAAAATGGATAATACTTTTGATGTTTACAAAACAAATGGATAATACTAATATCTTTTCTAGAAATACCTTCAGTTATGCTGCAATCAAAATGGATGCTTTCTGAAATGGGGAGTTTATTCTGAAATTATATGTTTGTTTCTTAAATTTTTCTGAGGCAATAGGTGAGGGAGAGATTATACTCATATGCACAATCTTTTTCTTTCCTTTATCCATTGTTTTGTCATCATCAAAAAGGGGGAGAATATTGATCCTGGTTCCTAACTTTTGATATTTATAAAACAAATGGATTATACTAATATCTTTTCCAGAGATACCTTCAGTAATGCAGCGATCAGACTCAAAGATCAAATGCAATTGAAAGGGACAAAGGCTGCTGAAAGCTGTCGGACGCTTGGATCGGACGTCCGATAATCATTGCGTAACTTCGGACGCATGAAGAACCCCACCACCGGACGTCCGAAGGAAATAAGACATTTCTCAAATCTCTTTGTTTGTTGTCAGACGCACAAAGAGTTTGCACCGGACGTCCGAAAGAATTTAAGAAAATCTCTTAAACTCACTGCCTGCTATCGGACGCAAAAAAACAGGACTGTCGGACGCAAAAAACAGGACTATCGGACGTCCGACACTCCAACGGCTAGTTGACACTTCATCTACTTTCTATCCGTTGGAAACATTAATGAGGCACTTTTTTGGTCCTATATAAATAGTGGTTGGTCAGATACTTTAAACCACTTTTGCACACTGAAGATAAAAAATATGTAGAGTGATTTTAGTGAGAAAATACTCTTCAAAGAAGATTTCTAGTCTTAGTGGTGTGAGGTTCATTGTAAACTTTTCATTTGTGAGTGAATATTTCATGAGTGTAGCTCTGTGAGGGTTGTCTTGAGGGATAGTAAAATTTCCTGGCTAGACCGAGTGGTGTTCGGGGCAAGGAGGAGGTGAACCTTCCTTTGTACGCAAGCGTGATTGTAATTCATCAATTTGAAGAAGTTTATTTGAATTAATCTACAAGCTCAGGAGGAGCTGGGTAGTTAATTGGTTTGCAATTCTTTCCTTTCTATTTACTTATTGTTACGTTTGTGATCTGTACATTGTTTATCTCTTCCACTTGGTGGTCTTCGATCCTTACAATTGGTATCAGAGCAATCAAAATGGATAATACTTTTGATATTTACAAAACAAATGGATAATACTAATATCTTTTCTAGAAATACCTTCAGTTATGCTGCAATCAAAATGGATGCTTTGTGAAATGGGGAGTTTATTCTGAGATTATATGTTTGTTTCTTAAATTTTTCTGAGGCAATAGGTGAGGGAGAGCTTATACTCATATGCACAATCTTTTTCTTTCCTTTATCCATTGTTTTGTCATCATCAAAAAAGGGAGAATATTGATCCTGGTTCCTAACTTTTGATGTTCACAAAACAAATGGATAATACTAATATCTTTTCCAGAGATACCTTCAGTAATGCAGCGATCAGACTCAAAGATCAAATGCAATTGAAAGGGACAAAGGCTGCTCAAAGCTGTCGGACGCTTGGATCGGACGTCCGATAATCATTGCATAACTTCGGACGCATGAAGAACTCCACCACCGGACGTCCGAAGGAAATAAGACATTTCTCAAATCTCTTTGTTTGCTGTCGGACGCACAAAGAGCTTGCACCGGACGTCCGAAAGAATTGAAGAAAATCTCTTAAACTCACTGCCTGCTGTCGGACGCAAAAAACAGGACTGTCGAACGCAAAAAACAGGACTATCGGACGTCCGACACTCCAACGGCTAGTTGACTCTTCATCTACTTTCTATCCGTTGGAAACATTAATGAGGCACTTTCTTGGTCCTATATAAATAGTGGTAGGTCAGATACTTTAAACAACTTTTGCACACTGAAGATACAAAAGATCTAGAGTGATTTTAGTGAGAAAATACTCTTCAAAGAAGATTTGTAGTCTTAGTGGTGTGAGGTTCATTGTAATCTTTTCATTTGTGAGTGAATATTTAATGAGTGTAGCTCTGTGAGGGTTGTCTTGAGGGATAGTAAAATTTCCTGGCTAGACCGAGTGGTGTTCGGGGCAAGGAGGAGGTGAACCTTCCTTTGTACGCAAGCGTGATTG
Source organism: Coffea eugenioides (assembly GCF_003713205.1). Taxonomy (NCBI): domain Eukaryota; kingdom Viridiplantae; phylum Streptophyta; class Magnoliopsida; order Gentianales; family Rubiaceae; genus Coffea; species Coffea eugenioides. Next base: position 8,251 of record NW_020862215.1, on the reverse strand, counting down.
TAATTCATCAATTTGAAGAAGTTTATTTGAATTAATCTACAAGCTCAGGAGGAGCTGGGTAGTTAATTGGTTTGCAATTCTTTCCTTTCTATTTACTTATTGTTACGTTTGTGATCTGTACATTGTTTCTCTCTTCCACTTGGTGGTCTTCGATCCTTACAATTGGTATCAGAGCAATCAAAATGGATAATACTTTTGATGTTTACAAAACAAATGGATAATACTAATATTTTTTCTAGAAATACCTTCAGTTATGCTGCAATCAAAATGGATGCTTTGTGAAATGGGGAGTTTATTCTGAGATTATATGTTTGTTTCTTAAATTTTTCTGAGGCTATAGGTGAGGGAGAGCTTATACTCATATGCACAATCTTTTTCTTTCCTTTATCCATTGTTTTGTCATCATCAAAAAGGGGGAGAATATTGATCCTGGTTCCTAACTTTTGATATTTACAAAACAAATGGATAATACTAATATCTTTTCCAGAGATACCTTCAGTAATGCAGCGATCAGACTCAAAGATCAAATGCAATTGAAAGGGGCAAAGGCTGCTGAAAGCTGTCGGACGCTTGGATCGGACGTCCTTTAATCATTGCGTAACTTCGGACGCTTGAAGAACCCCACCACCGGACGTCCGAAGGAAATAAGACAATTTCTCAATCTCTTTTGTTTGTTGTCCAGACGCACAAAGAGTTTGCCACCGGCGTCCGAAAGAATGTTAAGAAATCTCTTAAACTCACTTGCCCTATCGGACGCAAAAGAAACAGGATGTCGGCGCAAAAAACAGGACTATCGGACGTCCGGGACACTCCAACGCTAGTTGACACTTCACTCTACCTTTTCTATCCGTTGGAAACATTATGAGCACTTTTCTTGGCCTATATAAATAGGGTGGTCAGATACTTTAAACCACTTTTGCACACTGAAGATAAAAATATGTAGAGTGATTTTTAGGTGAAGAAATACTCTTCAAAAAAGATTTTCTAGGTCTTAGTTGTGTTGACGTTTCATTTGTACTTTTCACTTGTAAGTGAATACTTTCATTAGTGTAGCTCTGTTGAGGGTGGTTCTTGAGGGATAGATAAATTTCCTGGCTACCGAGTGGTTGTCGGGCCAGGGAGAAGGTGAACCTTCCTTTGTACGCAAGCTGATTGTAATTCCATAATGTGAAGAAGCTTATTTAAATAATCTTACAAGCTTCTGAGCAGCTGGGTAGTTTACTTGGATTTCATTTTTCCTTTCTATTACCTTATTGTTACGTTTGTGATCTGTCATTGTTTTATTCTTCCATTGGTGGTCTTCGATCCTTTCAATTCGGTTATCAGAGCAATCAAAATGAGATAATTATTTTATGTTTAACAAAACAAATGATAATACTAATATCTTTTCTAGAAATACCTTCAGTTATGCTGAATCAAATGGAGTGCTTTGTTGAAATGGGGAGTTTATTCTGAGATTATATGTTTGTTTTCTTAAATTTTCTGGAGGCTATAGGTGAGGAGAGTTGCTTATATCAATGCCACAATCTTTTTCTTTCCTTTTTCCATTGTTTTGTCATCATCAAAAAAGGGGAGAATATTGATCCTGGTTCCTAACTTTTGATATTTACAAAACAAATGGATTATACTAATATATTTTCCAGAGATACCTTCAGTAATGCAGCGATCAGACTCAAAGATCAAATGCAATTGAAAGGGACAAAGGCTGCTGAAAGCTGTCGGACGCTTGGATCGGACGTCCGATAATCATTGCGTAACTTCGGACGCATGAAGAACCCCACCACCGGACGTCCGAAGGAAATAAGACATTTCTCAAATCTCTTTGTTTGTTGTCAGACGCACAAAGAGTTTGCACCGGACGTCCGAAAGAATTGAAGAAAATCTCTTAAACTCACTGCCTGCTATCGGACGCAAAAAAACAGGACTGTCGGACGCAAAAAACAGGACTATCGGACGTCCGAAACTCCAACGGCTAGTTGACTCTTCATCTACTTTCTATCCGTTGGAAACATTAATGAGGCACTTTTTTGGTCCTATATAAATAGTGGTTGGTCAGATACTTTAAACCACTTTTGCACACTGAAGATAAAAAATATGTAGAGTGATTTTAGTGAGAAAATACTCTTCAAAGAAGATTTGTAGTCTTAGTGGTGTGAGGTTCATTGTAATCTTTTCATTTGTGAGTGAATAGTTCATGAGTGTAGCTCTGTGAGGGTTGCCTTGAGGGATAGTAAAATTTCCTGGCTAGACCGAGTGGTGTTCGGGGCAAGGAGGAGGTGAACCTTCCTTTGTAAGCATGCGTGATTGTAATTCATCAATTTGAAGAAGTTTATTTGAATTAATCAACAAGCTCAGGAGGAGCTGGGTAGTTAATTGGTTTGCAATTCTTTCCTTTCTATTTACTTATTGTTACGTTTGTGATCTGTACATTGTTTATCTCTTCCACTTGGTGGTCTTCGATCCTTACAATTGGTATCAGAGCAATCAAAATGGATAATACTTTTGATGTTTACAAAACAAATGGATAATACTAATATTTTTTCTAGAAATACCTACTGTTACGCAGCAATCAAAATGGATGCTTTGTGAAAGGGGGAGTTTATTCTGAGATTATATGTTTGTTTCTTAAATTTTTCTGAGGCAATAGGTGAGGGGGAGCTTATACTCATATGCACAATCTTTTTCTTTCTTTTATCCATTGTTTTTTTCATCATCAAAAAGGGGGGAGAATATTGATCCTGGTTCCTAACTTTTGATTTTACAAAACAATGGATTAATACTATATCTTTCCCAGAGAGGACCTTTCAGCATTGCAGCATCAGGACTCAAGATCAAATGCAACTTGAAAGGACAAGGCTGCTGAAAGCAGTCGGAACGCATGGATCGGACGTTCCTATAATCGATTGGTAACTTCGGACGCATGAGAACCTCCACCACCGGACGTCCGAAGGAAATAAGACATTTCTCAAATCTCTTTGTTTGCTGTCGGATGCACAAAGAGCTTGCACCGGACGTCCGAAAGAATTGAAGAAAATCTCTTAAACTCACTGCCTGCTGTCGGACGCAAAAAACAGGACTATCGGACATCCGACACTCCAACGGCTAGTTGACTCTTCATCTACTTTCTATCCGTTGGAAACATTATTGAGGCACTTTCTTGGTCCTATATAAATAGTGGTTGGTCAGATACTTTAAACAACTTTTGCACACTGAAGATACAAAAGATCTAGAGTGATTTTAGTGAAAAAATACTCTTCAAAGAAGATTTGTAGTCTTAGTGGTGTGAGGTTCATTGTAATCTTTTCATTTGTGAGTGAATAGTTCATGAGTGTACTCTGTGAGGGTTGTCTTGAGGGATAGTAAAATTTCCTGGCTAGACCGAGTGGTGTTCGGGGCAAGGAGGAGGTGAACCTTCCTTTGTACGCATGCGTGATTGTAATTCATCAATTTGAAGAAGTTTATTTGAATTAATCAACAAGATCAGGAGGAGCTGGGTAGTTAATTGGTTTGCAATTCTTTCCTTTCTATTTACATTTTGTTACGTTTGTGATCTGTACATTGTTTATCTCTTCCACTTGGTGGTCTTCGATCCTTACAATTGGTATCAGAGCAATCAAAATGGATAATACTTTTGATGTTTACAAAACAAATGGATAATACTAATATCTTTTCTAGAAATACCTTCAGTTATGCTGCAATGAAAATGGATGCTTTGTGAAATGGGGAGTTTATTCTGAAATTATATGTTTGTTTCTTAAATTTTTCTGAGGCAATAGGTGAGGGTGAGCTTATACTCATATGCACAATCTTTTTCTTTCCTTTATCCATTGTTTTGTCATCATCAAAAAGGGGGAGAATATTGATCCTGGTTCCTAACTTTTGATATTTGCAAAACAAATGGATTATACTAATATCTTTTCCAGAGATACCTTCAGTAATGCAGCGATCAGACTCAAAGATCAAATGCAATTGAAAGGGACAAAGGCTGCTGAAAGCTGTCGGACGCTTGGATCGGACGTCCGATAATCATTGCGTAACTTCGGACGCATGAAGAACACCACCACCGGACGTCCGAAGGAAATAAGACATTTCTCAAATCTCTTTGTTTGTTGTCAGACGCACAAAGAGTTTGCACCGGACGTCCGAAAGAATTGAAGAAAATCTCTTAAACTCACTGCCTGCTATCGGACGCAAAAAAACAGGACTGTCGGACGAAAAAAACAGGACTACCGGACGTCCGACACTCCAACGGCTAGTTGACACTTCATCTACTTTCTATCCGTTGGAAACATTAATGAGGCACTTTTTTGGTCCTATATAAATAGTGGTTGGTCAGATACTTTAAACCACTTTTGCACACTGAAGATAAAAAATATGTAGAGTGATTTTAGTGAGAAAATACTCTTCAAAGAAGATTTCTAGTCTTAGTGGTGTGAGGTTCATTGTAAACTTTTCACTTGTAAGTGAATACTTCATGAGTGTAGCTCTGTGAGGGTTGTCTTGAGGTATAGTAAAATTTCCTGGCTAGACCGAGTGGTGTTTGGGGCAGGGAGGAGGTGAACCTTCCTTTGTACGCAAGCGTGATTGTAATTCATCAATTTGAAGAAGCTTATTTAAATTAATCTACAAGCTCTGGAGGAGCTGGGTAGTTAATTGGATTGCAATTCTTTCCTTTCTATTTACTTATTGTTACGTTTGTGATCTGTACATTGTTTATCTCTTCCACTTGGTGGTCTTCGTTCCTTACAATTGGTATCAGAGCAATCAAAATGGATAATACTTTTGATGGTTTTACAAAACAATGATAATACAATATCTTTTCTAGAAATCTTCAGTTATGCAGCAATCAAAATGGATGCTTTGTGAAAGGGGGAGTTTATTTTCTGAGATTATATGTTTGTTTCTTAATTTCTGAGGCCAATAGGTGAGGGGGAGACTTATTACTCATATGCACAATCTTTTTCTTTTCCTTTATCCATTGTTTTGTCATTCATCAAAAAGGGGGAGAATATTGATCCTGGTTTCCTAACGTTTTGATGTTTACAAAATAAATGTATAATACTAAAAATATCTTTTCCAGAGAGACTTCAGCAATGCAGGATTGACTCAAAGATCAAATGGCAATTGAAAGGGACAAGGCTGCTGAAAGCAGTCAGGACGCATGGATCGGACGTCGAATATCATTGCGTAACTTCGGAACGCATGAAGAACTCCACCACCGGACGTCGAAGGAAATAAGACATTTCTCCAAATCTCTTTGTTTGCTGTTCGGATGCACAAGAGCTTGCACCGGACGTCCGAAAAGAAATTGAAGGAAAAATCTTCGTTTAAACTCACTGCCTGTGGTTCGGACGCAAAAAACAGGACTATCGACATCGACACTCCACGGCTAGTTGACTCTTCATCTACTTCTATCCGTTGAAGCATTAATGAGGCACTTTCCTTGGTTCCAATATAAATAGTGGTTGGTCAGATACTTTAAACAACTTTTGACACACTGAAAGATTACAAAAGATCTAGAGTTGATTTTTAGTGAAAAAAATACTCTTCAAGGAAGATTTGTATCTTAGTGGTGTGAGTTTCATTGTAATCTTTTTCATTTTGAGTGAAGCTTCAATGCAGTGTAGCTCTGTGAGGGTTGTCTGAGGGTAGTAAAATTTTCTGGCTAGGCCGAGTGTGTCGGGGCAAGTGAGGAGGTGAACCTTCCTTTGTCGCAATGCGTGATTGTAATTCATCAATTGAAGAGTTTATTTGAATTAATCACAAGCTCAGGAGGGCTGGTAGTTTAATTGGTTTGCATTCTTTCGCTTTCTATTTACTTAATTGTTCGTTTTGTGATCTGTACATTGTTTATTCTCTTCACTGGTGTCTTCGATCCTTTCAATTGTATCAGAGCAATCAAAATGATATACTTTTTGTGTTTACAAACAAATTGTAATACTTAATATTTTTTCTGAAATACCTTCAGTTATGGCTGCATCAAAATGGATGCTTTGTAAATGGAGGAGTTTATTCTGGATTATATGTTTGTTTCTTAAATTTTCTTGAGGCTATAGTGAGGGAGCAGCTTATACTCATATGCACAATCTTTTTCTTTCCTTTATCCATTGTTTTGTCATCATCAAAAAGGGGGAGAATATTGATCCTGGTTCCTAACTTTTGATATTTACAAAATAAATGGATAATACTAATATCTTTTCCAGAGATACCTTCAGTAATGCAGCGATCAGACTCAAAGATCAAATGCAATTGAAAGGGACAAAGGCTGCTGAAAGCTGTCGGACGCTTGGATCGGACGTCCGATAATCATTGCGTAACTTCGGACGCATGAAGAACCCCACCACCGGACGTCCGAAGGAAATAAGACATTTCTCAAATCTCTTTGTTTGTTGTCAGACGCACAAAGAGTTTGCACCGGACGTCCGAAAGAATTTAAGAAAATCTCTTAAACTCACTGCCTGCTATCGGACGCAAAAAAACAGGACTGTCGGACGCAAAAAACAGGACTATCGGACGTCCGACACTCCAACGGCTAGTTGACTCTTCATCTACTTTCTATCCGTTGGAAACATTAATGAGGCACTTTTTTGGTCCTATATAAATAGTGGTTGGTCAGATACTTTAAACCACTTTTGCACACTGAAGATAAAAAATATGTAGAGTGATTTTAGTGAGAAAATACTCTTCAAAGAAGATTTCTAGTCTTAGTGGTGTGAGGTTCATTGTAAACTTTTCACTTGTAAGTGAATACTTCATTAGTGTAGCTCTGTGAGGGTTGTCTTGAGGGATAGTAAAATTTTCTGGCTAGACCGAGTGGTGTTCGGGGCAGGGAGAAGGTGAACCTTCCTTTGTACGCAAGCGTGATTGTAATTCATCAATTTGAAGAAGCTTATTTAAATTAATCTACAAGCTCTGGAGGAGCTGGGTAGTTAATTGGATTGCAATTCTTTCCTTTCTATTTACTTATTGTTACGTTTGTGATCTGTACATTGTTTATCTCTTCCACTTGGTGGTCTTCGATCCTTACAATTGGTATCAGAGCAATCAAAATGGATAATACTTTTGATGTTTACAAAACAAATGGATAATACTAATATCTTTTCTAGAAATACCTACTGTTACGCAGCAATCAAAATGGATGCTTTGTGAAAGGGGGAGTTTATTCTGAGATTATATGTTTGTTTCTTAAATTTTTCTGAGGCAATAGGTGAGGGGGAGCTTATACTCATATGCACAATCTTTTTCTTTCCTTTATCCATTGTTTTTTCATCATCAAAAAGGGGGAGAATATTGATCCTGGTTCCTAACTTTTGATGTTTACAAAACAAATGGATAATACTAATATCTTTCCCAGAGAGACCTTCAGCAATGCAGCGATCAGACTCAAAGATCAAATGCAATTGAAAGGGACAAAGGCTGCTGAAAGCAGTCGGACGCATGGATCGGACGTCCTATAATCAATGCGTAACTTCGGACGCATGAAGAACTCCACCACCGGACGTCCGAAGGAAATAAGACATTTCTCAAATCTCTTTGTTTGTTGTCGGACGCACAAAGAGCTTGCACCGGACGTCCGAAAGAATTGAAGAAAATCTCTTAAACTCACTGCGTGCTGTCGGACGCAAAAAACAGGACTATCGGACATCCGACACTCCAACGGCTAGTTGACTCTTCATCTACTTTCTATCCGTTGGAAACATTAATGAGGCACTTTCTTGGTCCTATATAAATAGTGGTTGGTCAGATACTTTAAACAACTTTTGCACACTGAAGATACAAAAGATCTAGAGTGATTTTAGTGAAAAAATACTCTTCAAAGAAGATTTGTAGTCTTAGTGGTGTGAGGTTCATTGTAATCTTTTCATTTGTGAGTGAATAGTTCATGAGTGTAGCTCTGTGAGGTTGTCTTGAGGGATAGTAAAATTTCCTGGCTAGACCGAGTGGTGTTCGGGGCAAGGAGGAGGTGAACCTTCCTTTGTACGCATGCGTGATTGTAATTCATCAATTTGAAGAAGTTTATTTGAATTAATCAACAAGCTCAGGAGGAGCTGGGTAGTTAATTGGTTTGCAATTCTTTCCTTTCTATTTACTTATTGTTACGTTTGTGATCTGTACATTGTTTATCTCTTTCACTTGGTGGTCTTCGATCCTTACAATTGGTATCAGAGCAATCAAAATGGATAATACTTTTGATGTTTACAAAACAAATGGATAATACTAATATCTTTTCTAGAAATACCTTCAGTTATGC
>NW_020862214.1:0-17154 GCF_003713205.1 Coffea eugenioides | reverse complement strand
TAGTGCAATGAATTTTCACTGGCTCACGAGAGCACTAAACGGACATTTGATCTCTGAATCATGACGATCATCGAAATCATCGAAATGCCACATTGTGAAATATATTTGCTTAATGATTTTGCTGGTTACTCGCTGAGCTTCTAGCTCACCCCAAAAATATTTTATTCCCCTCCACAGGGCTCAAGGCGAAGGAAGGACTTATAGTACTTGTGCACGTGATTGGATGGCTTAGTTGGAATTGTTATATTTTGTACCGTTTGGATGTGGAATCATTTTATGTATAGTTGGAAATTGTTTCCGCTTCGCTTTTGACATGTTATTATTGGAGAATGTGATGTAATATTTGAGTTATATGGAGATTTATCTTCTATTTGTTTGAGGAATGTAGTGAACGACTGAGTCCCGGCGAGAGCCGGGCAGGCGGTCCGCCGAACCCTCTGGTTCGCCTTAGGGGGAGGTGGGGCCGTGACAATTGGTATCAGAGCTTAGGCTTCAGATCTCTGTAGTGTATCCTAGGCTTGAAGTTTAGGATGCCGGACTGTGGGTTTGGTTTTTAGTGATTCTTGCGGGATGTCTCGACTTGATTGGTACAAGATGGAATGTCGAGGACGACATTCTTTTAAGGAGGGGAGATTGTGACGCCCCGAAAAAAAAATGAGTTTGAGAACCCGGAAATTTTCTAATTTTCTAGGGTTTATTTTATTTAATCGCCCGCCTTTTCTACATTTTCTTTATAGAAAAATTCCCCAGATAAAGTTTATGAGCAAATATAGTTTTAAAATGATTTTTCTAGTATCGGTTAGTTTTTGAGAAATTAAGAGCGTATTTTGGACGTGGGACCCGCAAGTGCGGTAAATGCATTATATTTTTGACAACTTGTTGGAATTTTGTATTAAGTGATATTATTTTACAAAGTGTTAAGATATTTGTATTGGAGAGACAAAAAGATAAGTTTTAAACCTAAAGGGTGACAAGTGTCACCTTCCTATTCAACCTTGACTTTGACCATTATTTCTTACCTTTACTAATACTCAATTTTGACCCAAAAAGCACCTAAATTTCTGCAAGCTTGGCTGAATGTTCTTGTTCAAGAAAGAAAGAAAAGCTCTCAATTTCTTCCTTCTATTTCTTGCCCAATCTCACAAACCAACCGTTAAAACCGTGATTTGCTCCATAAAAACCTTTCTCTTGGTGGTATTAAGGTGTGTGGTGAAGTGGTTTGAGAAGCAAAGGTGCTAAGTTGGGTCTTTCCTTGGGTTTGCATGGTAAGTGACTAAGGAACCTTTCCTTTGATCTTGATGATGTTCAATTCATGATTGGTGGTGGTATAAGATGCACTTTTATGGATTAAATCTTGATTTTGGTTGAATTGGTGAAGTTTTATAATTATTGGGGATTTTTCTGTTTTCATATGAATATGATTATGGGGTCATGTATGATGATTGGAAATGATGTTTAATGACTCTAGGAGGTGGAAAAAGTGATTAATTGCAACCAATTTCTGTTCTGGACCAAAAATTGAAAAGTGAGGGTTTTGTGATGAACATTCTGTCCGAATTTTTAGGTCATAGATAGAGGCCGAATTGGCCTTGGCTCAAAACATGAAAGTTGTAGGTATTGATGTTTTAAGGGTGCCTGTAAAATTTCAGGTCAATTGGAGTAGTGAAGAATGAGATAAACCGAATTTACTGTTGCTGTTCTGGGTTCATCAGGATGTAAGAACTGCGCCTGTAATGGGTTGTTTTGACTAGAATTGTTTAGGATTTGGGTGTTGAGGTCTTCTGCTGAAATGTAGCTTGATGTCCTAGCTATCATATGCCTTTGGAATTTCTGCATTCGGACCTGTATAGACTGAGTTGTACTGATTACAGCATAGTGTAAGTTGTAAACCTGCAATTACGGTTCTGGTTTGTTATTTGGCATATTTTACTTGGTTGTGCTGGGATTTGGATTGAGTGACCTTCTACATTGTTGTAGCCCTGGTTCTTAGCTTCGAAACGGTGGGTCTTGGACCTCCATCCGATACTCGTAGTACCTTTGGTGCCATTACCGCAAAAGGACGTCAAAACTGTTTTTCTGGTTTTGAGCTTAACTTTCATTTCCGGACTTTTCCCTAGCTTGACTTGTACTAGTACTACTTGGAGCTTGCTGAATGGCTATTGGATGAACTTGTTGTTGTGTGTGTACCTTTGGGACTGGCTGAGGATATAATGAAACCGTGATGGCTGGAAAAGTTAGCAAATTCAGGGGAAGTGCTGTCCGAACTTTGAAGGGACTTGTTGCATTGGGTTTGTGATCTAAGACTTGGATTTGAGCAAGGCAATGCTATATGATGGATGGTTTCAGAGCCGTGGAGGTGAGTGACCTCAAACTATTTCCAAAGTACTTGTGAAATGTTTCTTGCATTATTTATTCGATTGCATCTCATGCGTGTTTGCATGTGAATTCATGATATGATTTTGGCTTCAATGAGTTCTGGGAAAGTCTTGTGCTGGACACCAACGTCTCCACTCTGTTTGTGGTTCATGTTCATGGTTATCTGGAGCTCAAAAAGGGGCTTCCTCTCTCTGTTCGTGTGTTATGATCTATTTGAGCGTTGGGTGTTCTAGTGCAATGATTTCACTGGCTCACGAGAGCACTAAACGGACATTTGATCTCTGAATCATGACATCATCGAAATCATCGAAATGCCACATTGTGAAATATATTTGCTTAATGATTTTGCTGGTTACTCACTGAGCTTCTAGCTCACCCCAAAAATATTTTATTCCCCTCCACAGGGCTCAAGGCGAAGGAAGGACTTATAGTACTTGTGCACGTGATTGGATGGCTTAGTTGGAATTGTTATATTTTGTACCGTTTGGATGTGGAATCATTTTATGTATAGTTGAAAATTGTTTCCGCTTCGCTTTTGACATGTTATTATTGGAGAATGTGATGTAATATTTGAGTTATATGGAGATTTATCTTCTATTTGTTTGAGGAATGTAGTGAACGACTGAGTCCCGGCGAGAGCCGGGCAGGCGGTCCGCCGAACCCTCTGGTTCGCCTTAGGGGGAGGTGGGGCCGTGACAATTGGTATCAGAGCTTAGGCTTCAGATCTCTGTAGTGTATCCTAGGCTTGAAGTTTAGGATGCCGGACTGTGGGTTTGGTTTTTAGTGATTCTTGCGGGATGTCTCGACTTGATTGGTACAAGATGGAATGTCGAGGACGACATTCTTTTAAGGAGGGGAGATTGTGACGCCCCGAAAAAAAAAGAGTTTGAGAACCCAGAAATTTTCTAATTTTCTAGGGTTTATTTTATTTAATCGCCCGCCTTTTCTACATTTTCTTTATGAGAAAAATTCCCCAGATAAAGTTTATGAGCAAATATAGTTTTAAAATGATTTTTCTAGTATCGGTTAGTTTTTGAGAAATTAAGAGCGTATTTTGGACGTGGGACCCGCAAGTGCGGTAAATGCATTATATTTTTGACAACTTGTTGGAATTTTGTATTAAGTGATATTATTTTACATAGTGTTATGATGCTTGTTTCAATTGAACTGACTTTGCATGTTGATGCAATATCTAGCTACCAAAGAAGCCAAGAAAGTCGTTGAGCCAAGTTTGTGGCCAAAGAGTCATTTTCATTAGTTAATGTTCTAATTTTTGGTTCAAGTTTCTTTGTGTCGTTTGTTTAAATTAATTTCAGCAGCTTTAGTTTATCAAGTTGAGTCATTAGTTAAGGGAATAAATAACTAAAAAGTCATGGTCGGTCATGTTGACCATAGTAAGCCATATTGGAGTTAGTTGGCCAAAATTGAGTCAATTCTTAGTAGTTAATATTTAGTTAAGTGAGTTCTAATTTGATTAGGAGTTTGTCATATAAAAGGCTATAAATAAGCCTTGGTTTAATTTTTTTTTTAAAAAAAGTTGAATAAGAATTGAGAAATTTTCAGATTTCATTTCTTTGTGTGAAACATTCTTTAGCGCTTGTGAAAGCCATTATTGAGCATCGTTGATTTGACTCTAGATGATCACTAACTTATCAATCAAGCAACACACTTGATTGTAGCGTCGTTCTACTTTTCGCATCGTTCTTGTGTTGTCCAAGTTAGGTGTTGAATCCGTCAAATCCAAACTTTGATACCTTTCTGAGGGTCATGGGCTTGTGGGGTGATCCTAATCTTGTCAAGGGTCTAGAAATCGTATCAGTTGGTAATTAGAGCATAGGTTGAAGGTATCAAATTATATCCCTTTTGTTTCATATTTTGTTTCGTTTCTTGTTCATGTTCTTCATCTAGGGTTTTTGTTGTATCATTTCTTTGTGTCCCAAATTTTGCCAAAAAAAAGTACTGTTCATCATTACTGTTTACATACTATTCATCATTACTATTCATCTCGAAATTACTGTTCACTCGTAAATTTTCTGTTTTAGTAATCAATCCTTCTCTTGTTCATTATTTTATTTGGTGTTAAAAAAATAAATAGATGCTAGGTTTTTTTCAAGTCCGAGGTATTTTTCTTGGCTATCCGAGATTCATCCTAGGGTTTCTTGTGTGTTTGTCTTGTTTCTTGAGTCAAGTTATTGTATTTCTTGAAGTTCTTAAAGTTTTTGAGAATTATTCTTGACTGTTCGAATAAATTCTTGAAGCTTTCTTGAATTTCTTGATTCAAATTGTGAAGTTCTTGAACTCTCGAAGTTCTTGGCTATTCATCATGTTTCTTGAAGATTCTAGATTTTTTTTCTTGAAGTTGTGAACAAACCAGCAACTTTCTTGAAAATCTTGAACGTATTTTGGGGTTTCTTGGGAATCTTGATTACCTTTGTACAATTCTTGGACTGCTGTATGTATCAAAAAAATCAATTCTTAAAGAAACAACAAATCTTGGAATTGATTCTTGATGCCAAAACCCTAATCGGGTTTGGCTGTAAAAAAAAAAAAAGGAAAATGAAGCAGCCTTGAATCTGGTCTTTAAGCTGCCCAAGAATCAAATTTCCAAGTCAAGGTTGGAATCAAGAAACGGTTGGAACAAAACAGTCCAATTGGCCCAAGGTTTTGTCCAATTTGGATTAGGTTTTCTTGTTTAAGTCCCAAAGTCAAATCTGGTAGTTTTTTGAACTTTAAGTCAATTGAAACAAAGCTACAAATCAGTTTTGGAAGCTACAAAAAAAACACAGCTTGAAGCTTAAGCAATAAACAGCTCAACCGTCTTAAGTGCAATCCAACTCGATTTAGGATTTCCATTGCCTAATCTGTCTGAATTCAAATTTGTTGTTAAGGTTGGTTATTCCAGCCAAGAAATCCTATTTTGGGTCTTGATTTGTGTTGGGAAAGGTCAACTTTCTGGTTGTTTCAATTGTTCTAAGCATATTCCTTGTGTTAAGTATTAGTTTCCTAAAATTTGTTGTGTTTCCTAAGCTGTTTTTGATCCGCATTCTAACCAGAATTTTTTTCAGCTTTTTTCATGTCTTTCCTAGTGAATTTAGTATGATTTTTGACCATTTTGTTCTTTAAAATTCAGCTTGTTTTCATTATCTCTTTGGTTTGTTCATCGCTGCAATTTTTTATTGTTGTTTGAATAAGTTGATTGGTAACTTGTGAGAAAGCTCTAAGTTATTCAACAGGGGCAATTGGCAGTCTTGAGAACTTATTTTTGTGAGCAAATTAGAGGGAATAAATATTTGAGTGATACACAATGGTGAGTGAAACATGTGAGGGAGTGCTGTGAGGATCTATTTTTGTATTTACTAACCTTTTTGCAAGACACTAATAAAATGTTTAACAGTGAAGGAAGTTCACCATTTGAAAATAAACTCTTCATGAAGGCTATGACAGCTCAAAGACAAAAGTTAATGAGGGAGGAATTGGAACCTATTCAAGAGCGGATAGATCAAATAGAAAAATCCCATACTCCAACAAAATCCAGCCATCATAGACTTACTCTCTCGGAGTTGAATGATTCTAATGAGGAAGAAGAGGAGTTTGAGAGGCGTTCTAAAGCTAACCGGCGTACCCCTAAGTGTGGAGATGATGTCATTAAGGGTGTGAAATTCAAAATTCCTACATTCCAAGGGAAATCTGATCCCGAAACTTATTTAGAGTGGGAGAGGAAGATTGAGACGGTTTTTTTTAATGTAATAGCTACATAGATGAGCAGAACTTAAAACTTGCAGCTGTGTAGTTCACTGACTATGCATCTGTATGGTGGGATCAACTACGCCTTAGTTGTAGAAGGAATTGTAAGGAGATGTAGAGACTTAGAAGGAGTTGCAAGGATTGATGAAAAAGAGATTTGTGCCTAACTATTATCATCGAGACTTGCACAATCGATTACAAACTCTTACGCAAAACAATATGTCCGTGGAGGATTATTTCAAGAAGATAGAGATGGCCATGATGAGAGTTGATGTGTAAAAGGGTTTAGAAGCAACCATGGTGAGGTTTTTGTGTGGATTAAAACTAGAAATAGCCGAGCTAGTTGAGTTCCAATACTACTTAGACATTAGTGAGATGCTAGATAAGACTGTCAAGGTGGAAACTCATCTCAAAAGAAGGATATTGCACGCCAAAATACCAATTACCAAGCTGGGAATTGGAGGAATTCTTAGCCTAGAAGCGAGGAAGAAGCCATGGCCTCAACCTCACACCCAAGGCCAAGAACTACTACTCTAAAGCTGGCTCCAAATGTAGACACTAAAGTTGTCCAAGAGGTTTCTAAGTCACGTAATCAGGACAAGAAGTGCTTTAAGTGTCAAGAATTTGGATATATAGCTTCTCAATGTCTTAACCAACGTGCAATGATTGTTTTGCCAAGTGGAGAGCTTATGACTGATGATGAGGATGAATATAAGGATATGCCACTATTAGTTGAAGAAGATGGTGAATTGGAAAAGAAACAACCCATGAATGGACCAATATATTGTTTAGTTATGTAGAAGAAACTTGTTGCCTGAGTTAACTATGACGACATCAGTGTCCAAAGAGAGAATGTCTTCTACGCCCGTTGTTTAATCATGAACAAAGTGTGTAGTTTGATAATTAATAGTAGGAGTTGTGCCAACTAACAAACACCCTAAACCCCTTCGATTACAATGGTTTAATGAAGGTGATGATGTGCGCGTATTTAGACAAGCTCGAGTGCCATTTCGCATTGGTAATTATGAAGATGAAGTGATATGTGATGTGGCGCCAATGTAAGCCAGTCACGTGACCTTAGGTCATCCTTGGCAATTCGACAAAGGTGTCAACTTCCATGGACAATCTAATAAGTATTCCTTTATGCGTGGTAATAGAAAGATCACCCTTGTTCCTCTTATCCCTAGACAGGTGCATGAGGATCCAGTGAGGTTAAGCGAGGAATATAAGTTAGAGTGTGATCTAAGGAAAAAGAAAAAGAATGGAGAGGGACAGTTGGAGAGCTTGGACGAGAATAGTGAAGAGACAAATGCTCTTGTGTGCTCGGCTAAAGGAGTGAACAAAGTTAGGAAACATAGCTTGTTTACTAACATATTTGCTACTAGTTTCTTTTCTTTTTCACAGGTTAAGCAAGAAGCCATGGACATGCGTGATTACTGTCCGATTTCACTCTCTTTTGTTGCTATGTCTTTTCGTCAAGATGGAGACTATGGGGCTGATCGTGTGCCAAATCAATTTGCGTACCTTGCAAGCTTATTCAAGTTTGAGGAATTTGGCTTTATGGAATACACCTCGCACTATTTTGAAGACTCTTATCTCATGGAAACCAGTGGTGCAACTTTGAGTACTCTTACACCAGCCATCACCGATTGCTTGTTTTTGTGTGAAGGATCAGACCTGACGGGTCATGTTTTGCAGCTGGTTCGTGAGTTTCAAGGAGCTACAAATGGTCCTTTCAAGCATTTCCATTGTTGGTTTTTGCATTGGCTATAGTTGTCGCTCATGATCATCACAAGGTTGAACCGATGGCATTTGATTTGTCTTGTAACCATTCGTGCTTCGACACCGAATTTGGATAGTACAAGAACGATTTGAAAAGTAGAACGACGCCACAATCAAGTGTGTTGCTTGATTGATAAGTCAGTGATCACCTAGAGTCAACTTTACGATGCTACACCAGGTCTGATCCTTCACATGTTGAGTTTATTAACTTGTTACTGACAAGTTTTTTCTATTAGTAAGTGTAGATGTATGATGCATATTTTTTATTCAAATTTGAAATTCTCTATTTGTACATATAGTATACATTCAACTTAACTCATGTTAAAATCCCCTACTCAATTTTTCATATCTGTGTATATTGCTTAAGTTGGGATATTCTAAATCTTGCAAGTCTTGCAGAAGTGACAATCAACTTCTTTTGCCATATTTCTTTCTACATATGTAAGTACTGAGTGGATTGGATTTATTCTGGATCTCATAAATCATGCAGAAATTGACCAAAATCTTCATTTAATACAAGTTGACACAAGTCAGTGCCTCGTATGGCCATGCTATCATGGATGGTTGCAATCTTATTGATAGGCAACTAGAACAATTTAAAATCTATGAAGAGCCAACCAAGAAAAAATAGCTTTCAAATGGCCGGTGGCAATAGTCTCAAATAGTAAGCTTTCTGAACTATGTTACTTGGACTTTTCACTTTATCCTATCATGTCCATGTCTAACTCTTTATTTTACACTAGAGTACCGTGTCTACAAGACTCCTGTCCTCAAGTCCAAGTAACATGACTTCTGTCTTGTGATATGCTTTGATTATTCACCAGTCGCTTGACCTTGGTGATTTTCTTGTATCTATGTGTTTTCATGTATGTCTTATAATGGATAGTTTTTCATGTTCAATTCATTTACTTGTAGTATACTATGAGAGAATCTTTTCAAAATAGTTTGCTTCCCATTTATCCATCAATGGTTTGGTTATGGTTTAGTGTGTTTCGATCTTGTTATAGGATCTGAAGGAGAAAGATAAGTCAAAGGCAAGAGATTGGTTGAACAATGTGGTATGGTTCTTAGAGTTTTTTTTTTGTCCTTTTTCTCTGATATATGTTATATTGGAAATGATATTTAATTTTTTCTTGTGTTTTCATGTTCATGTATTATAATGGAAGTTACTTAAATTTCTTCCATTTATTGAGTTTCACCACTTTTCTAATGGTGCAAATGTTTGCTTTGCAAATCCAAGATAAGCATGTTGTTTGTTAATTAAGAATGCAACCAATTATCTTTTGTTTTTCATCCCCGACTTCTACAATGTTGGATTATTTGTTTTAAAGCTCAGTTCCTATATCTCCATTACCATTCCGATATCAAGTTTAGAATTCATCTTTGGAATGTTCTAAGTCATTTCATTATGAGGTGTTAAGAAAATAATTTGATTTTTCTTTGGACATGTTCCAAGTGTTTTTGATATGTAGCTCCTACTTTTTTTGCAGCAAATCTTTTGATAGATAGACATTTTTATGCCGATTCGAGTTTGATTGGGGAAAATGAAACTGTAAAAAGACATAAGTAGACTGTGTTGACCCAAAAAATTATTTTTCTCACATCCCAACTATTTGTATTTTTTTATTTAAATTATATTTTTATAAAGTTTGCATTCATTTAGTGATTTACTTGTTAATTATTAAATAAGTTTCTTTTACTTGCTTATTTTAACCTCCGAGTGATTAATTTCTTGAAAATATTTATATTATGTGATTCTACCAAATTTTTTGTATCCTCATCTATTAAAATGTCATTTTATAATTTAATTGAATTTTTATTATTAATTGCCCGGTTATTGTTTGGCTAGTATTAAGTGTGAAGCTTTGGAGTGATGACATGGAATTTAGTCTTAAGATGAAATCTAGAGCATGTAGAGACTTTAAAGAAATAGAAAAATGATAGGATAATGTTGGTTGAGGGAAATCTAGTTATGGATAAGATGTCGCATGAGAATGCAACACATAAGCAAATAGGTGAGGTGGTCCCCCTACGACACTTTAAAGGAAGAAACTAGACTTGAGAGTTCATTCTCTCTCTTTCCCCTTGAGCTAACCGAAATTTTGAGAGAGAGAGGGAGACTTGAGAGCTCTCTATTTTCTCCTTCATCTTACTCTTGAAGATCATTTGAAAACCCATCAACCACCACAAATTTTTTTTTTCTCTTTCTTCTTTTCTTGTTGAGGGCCGAGTGAGAGAGAGAGAACCGAGGGAGAGAGAGAGAGAGAGAGAGAGAAACCAAGAAAGAAGGGATACCATCCATCTTGCTCGTTGTGGATTTGTGAAAGAAATCACCAAACAAACTAGAAGATTTGACATTTCTTGAGGAAACTTGAAGAGGTGAATCTTGGAAGGAAGTTTTGAGATTGAATCACACTAGATCTAGTTAGATCTTGAGGTAGGAGCCAAAAAGCACGCTTAATCTTTAATTTCTAGCCATGAAAATATTAAATTCACTTGATTTAAGTAAGATCTATGATAGATCTAGTAAATTTCTTGAAGTTATACCACTAGATGTTCTAGTGGTTAAAATACTAGCATAGCTCTTAATTTGATTGGTTGGATTTACTTGAAAATTTTCCATTGATAACCAAGGGTTAATGATTGATGAAACCCTTGAGGATTTGAGTTATATTTCTAGTGATTTGTTAGTGAAAATAGAAGAAATCTCAATGTCCACAAAATATATGATCTTTTGTTGAGGGTTGTTAATGTGCAAATTTTCATGATTTTTCTTGCTAAGAATCTTGACTATATATTGTTTGATATATTCATGAATTTGTTATGGAAAAATTGGGAAGATTTGATGGAGAAATATTTGAAAAATTTTTGTGGGAAAAATTCTGCCTTTGCTGTCCAAACCAGGGAAAGATATTCCAACTTTGATTTCCACTTTTTCTTAATAATTTTGGGCAAGTTCTTGTTCAAGAAACTTGTTAAAATATCACTATTTGCTTGTATGTTGAATTTGAACCAAAACTATCAATTTCTCTCTTGTTTTTTTTGTTAGAAAGTTTGCAAAATGGACTGAAACTCAGAGAGCATTTTCAGTCAATTTGTCAGATTTTCTGGTATTAATTGAAAATGAATTAGAGTCTAAATTTTATATGGTTGGAAAGCCCTTTGAGTCTAGTTTCAAACGCAACCAACGACATTCAATTTTTATTATTCTATATTGAGTTATAGCCGTTTTCCCAAGATTGCTCAAATGCCCTGATATGACGCGACAGCTTTCTTGTGCCTCTGTGATTGCTATTTTTGACCACAAAAATGCATGAACTGAATTTCGATGTCTTCATAAGAAACGTAGATCTATGTCTTAGTTTCGAAACTCCATGAAATTCATCTCAATTCGATAAGTGTACCTCCAGCTATGATCAAAATACGGAAGAGGTGTCAAAGCTGTCACTTTGATTCTTCTCCTTTGAACTCTTTCCATCACTTTTTTTTGATTCAATTTAACATTTTTTACTCCATATTATACCTGAACCATTGACTTAACATGTACATGGATTTTTCCTTTGAATAGATACATATTATTTTCATAACTCGAGCTTACGTGTCGAGTTCAAGTGAATTTGGTTTAGTTTCGCGAATTGTTGATGCGAAATTTATTATCTTTCTTTACGTGTTTATAGGAGTGATTGAAGACTGTGTTACCGATCCTAACTTGGATTTGGAGCTTTGATATATTGATGAGTTTCCATGCATGTTATTTGACTTGAATTTGCAAATGTGATATAGATGTGAACTTGATATTGTGACTGAGATGTATAGTGTTTTGAATTGTTGAAGTGTTGTGATGTTGTTTGGATTGTTATCCCATCGACGATCAGTGATTGAGTGTGCATGTTAATTCTTGGGAATTCCTGATTTCTATAGGTAAGTCTGTCGATTTGAGCTAGTCATGGGACTTGATCGAGGAGATTTGATGAGCCATAGGAAAGTATTATATATTCACTGGATTTGGCGTATGGACTTGTCCCTTGTGAAATGAAAACTATGGTATGCTCGAGCAATACCCATTTTAAGTATTTTGGAATGTGGGTCCGGTAGGGGGAGTCGTTGGAAAGAGAATGAAGTAAATGGAGTTTAACATAGTGATAATACTTGAAAGTCGACGAAGTGTCGACTACGTGAAATAAGATCAAGATTCGTGGACATTGGCCCTTGAGAGCCACCCATATCCGATTCCTTGATGTTGTTAATCGCTTTATTTACTTGTTTTAAATTGTGAACTTGAAGTGTAATTTGAACTGTTCTATGTGACTATATGCCTTTTTAGGAACTCACTGGGCGTTAGCTAATTCTTTCCAATTTGTTTTCCATAATAAAAATTAAAAACCCGAGTGAAGCCGCTGTCAGTTAGGGTGTGACCCTGTTTTTTTTTGTAACTTATTTTGGGTTGTTAAACTTTAAATTTGATATTTTGGAAGCTTGTAAGACGAATTTTGATTGTATCTTAAGTATGATGGATCGTATTTTTATTAGTCGGGTTGTAAGTTGAACTTAGTTATGTTATAAGTTGTGGAATTGTTATTTAAATACTTCGGAAGTATTTTATTCGATCATATTAGTGAGTCCTGGAGTGAGTTGGGCAGGCAGCCCGCCGAACCATTTGGTTCACCCTAGGGGATGGTGGGGTTGTCACAGGTGGTGTCAGAACTATACGTTTCAGATCTTTGTAGTGTATCTTAGACTTGAAATTTAGGATGTCGGGCTGTGGGATTAACTTGAATATTACATGAATTGGAGAACCTACTGTATCCTAATAGTTAAAGAGAATTGTTACTTGAGAATTTCTTATATGGGATTGGTGGAAACAAAACTGAGGAATTATGTGGTGTTATATCGAAAGGAAACATTATGTGAGAGATTAGTGGTGAAAGATTGAATAGGATTCGAATTTGTAAGGATCGAAGAGAACCTAAGAGGGGGGTGAATTAGGTGGTTTAAAAACTAGCCAAAATATGAGTCACTTTTTAAGAACTTGCCCTCTTTTTCTAAAGGACCATACAATGGAGAAATTGATGAATAAGCACAAGTGCTTGGGAGTAGAAGAGATAGACAATTTATATTGCAAGACAGTAAGTAAAAGGATAGAATAGCAAACCAAGTTTCAAACTCCACTTGAGTTTGAATACCACTTTATATAGCAAGTTTCTTCAAATTAATCAACTTACAACTAAACTCTTGTGTACAAAGGAAGGATCACTTCCTCCTTGCCTCAAGCCGCACTTGGTCAAGTAAGGAAGTTTTATTATCACTCGAATAACTCTCACAAAGCTACACTATTGAAGAAATAGAAACACACTTGAAAAGCTTATTGAAATTTCCACAACTAAGAGTACAAATCTTCTTTAAAGAGTATTCTCACACTTGAATCACTCAAGATCTGATGTAGTCTCAATGTACGAAAGTTATTTGAAGTGGTTGACTTTTTCCTTTTTATAAGGGACCAAAAAATTCTTCAATTAATGCTACCAACGGATAGAAGGCAGCTGAAGAGTCAACTAGCCGTTGGTGGTGTCGGACGTCCAGTAGGCTAGTTTTCTGCGTCCGAACGCAGGCAGTGAGTTCAAGAAGTTTTCTTGAAATGTTTAGGACGTCCGGTACCTCCAGAATATGCGTTCGAAGGTATGATGTACAACTGGGAATTCTTCTTCAGTTCGTTCGGACGTCCGGTGCCTCCAATGTTTTGCGTCCGAAGTGTCGTAACGTTTGTCGGACGTCCGGAACTCAGGTGTTGTACGTCCGATCGAGGTCAATTAGCTTAGAGGACTTGGCTTATCATCTTCGGACGTCCGAGAGTAGGTTCTTCATGCGTCTGAAGTTACTCAATGGTTGTTGGGCGGCCGATGCAGTCTTTATATGCGTCGGACAGCTATTTCAGCATATGTTGGCCTTTGAACCTGTTCTGCTCCAATTCTGGAAAGATCTAATCAGAGAATATTAGTAACATCTATTTTTTGTAATCATCAAAAGTTACGGATTGAGATAAACAGAATTATCTTTGTACTTGTAGGAATAGAAGGAATCGGTGCATATATTGGTATTAGCTATAGGAGATAAGAAACCGAGATTTACTAATTAATTTCACATATGATGGTTTTGAACCAAAACAAAAGAGTTTTCAAAGGAATAAAATGCATTTTCCACCTATTTACCCATTGGACAATTTTCGTTTTGGAATCTAAAAAAAAAAAAAGATGTACTAGTTTTATTTTCAAACGATTGTTGGAAATAACACCTATGTGCTCCAAATATTTTATAACATACCAATCTTGGCAAGTATGTGAATTCCACTTGTAGAAATTGGTGAGCAATTGATGAGTTTTATTGGATTTTTATATATGCTGGATCTGAGAAAAAGGTTGAAGTTTTCTAACCAAGTCTTCCAATTTTTTGTTGTACACTGATATATTCTTGCATCTGAATTTGCCTATGCTTTGAACAAGAAATCCTTGAGTTTTTTGAAAAATTGCGAACTTGGGCTCTGGTACTGTAAATCCTAGATTTGATGAGATTTTATTACTTTGATTGCTCTTCTTACATTTTCAAAAATTTTATCCAAGATTTGAATATGAAATTCTTGGTTTTCAAGGATAGAGCCTATCTTCAGGTGTAAGAACCGAGGAAGTTTTGAAGATATAGAGTGATCGCATCCGAGAGCCTAAAGTTAGGGTGATCGAGGAGCAAGAGTGTACTAATGATTTCGTGCATAGTTCTAGAAGTTTCATAACTGCATTGACTAAAAGGAAAGATAGCTAAAAGATAAAATAGAGAGGCTAAAGTTTAATAAAGTGTAATGGCGAAGGTTAGGACATGAAGAATCTAAGTGCTAGATCTAAAGCTGAATAAATTGAAGAGATTGGAATTATGAAGATTGTCATGGCCTAGGCAAGTAAATCCTTGGTTAGGGTTTCCATCGATGGTCGTTCGATTTGAAATTTGATGCTTGTCTTGAACGTGTATTGTGCTAGCACTGCAGACTTGCTTAATTTTTGATATATTTGGACTTGTTATATGTTTACTTGTACCTGTTGTGATCATATGCATCAAACTTATGAAATCTGATAATTGTACTTTGGATTATGATTGACTAGTATTTCATCTATGAATACGTGATCCTTGCCCTTTTATACTTATATTGTTTTAGACTTGTGTGAGAAATGGAAACCGGAGAATGGCGTTGAGAATATAAATAGTATAGGAATACGGTTTAAAGATATATGATGAATATATTGGCGTCTGATAATGATGAGAATTAGTCATTGTTTAGGGTGCGAAGTAACTTGATGATTCACTTTAGTCCATGGGACGAATGAATGTTAACAATGATGACTCAGCACTCTATTTACGCTTGAATATAATGGTATGTGTATGAAAATAATCAGGGTTGAAGAGTTGTAAACTTTCACTTATGTGTTGGTGAAAGACTTTTGTCCCATGATTAGTAGTTAAAGTTCAATGATCCATGAGTAAAGGGAATGTAAACGGGTTCTTCGTGTGACGGCCCCACCTTCTCCTAAGGCGAACCAAAGGGTCAGCGGACCGCCTGCCAAACTCTCGCCAGGACTACGGATCAAATCATTCATAAACCTTACCAAACGGCCCAAGGAACTTCGGAAAAACGAATCATCGGAAAGCGCAAAGGATCGCGGCCACGTCAAAATCCGACCAAATTTTTTTCTTCCTCGTTCAAGGTTCGCACTCGTTCAATTTTCCCAATGGATACAAGAAAGTTCACATAACCATAGAAATGTACAATCTCATACGAATACGCTTGAAACTCTTGATTAAACACTTATATACATATATACATCAGAGTCTTCAACAAGTAAACTTGAAATACAAGCCATAGTAACCATACGTATACAAAATTACAATTAGGGTTTCGATTATAGAGGAGCATGATCAAAAGAATGTCTACACTAGCTCGACTCTTTCTTCAAAAATCATAACTCTAAAAATATTGAACCCTGTAGGGAAAACAAAGATAACGGGAACGGGGCAAGCTCGACTCTAAAAATTACCACAAGTACAAGTAGTCAAGAATCATGGCATTTCACTCTCAAGGCACATATACACAACATATAAGGAAATGAACAAACACCTTAATAGAAAGGATACAGGTGGCTCTCAGGAGCCAAAATTTTCATTGCAGTACTTGATCCCCTGCTCGTTGACGCTCCGTCAACGTTCGAAGACACAAATATGACCGTAGACCCCACTTGACATCAAATTTCGTCCACCGAACATACCCCTTGCAGGGTCCGGATACCACATACAGAACAGAGGTGGTAATACTCGAGTATATCAAAAATCTAGAGTCTCCAATACCTAAAGATTTCCCAGAAACAGACTACCGTGGCTCGTTATTTAATCGACCAAACCCTTGTCGACTCGACTCGAGTAACTAGCCACAGGATTTGAGTTCAAAGGTCACAGAAGGGTCGTTGGATACAAGCCTCCAAACGATGTCAGAACAGACATAGATAACAGATTCAAATTCATACAGTAAACAATCACCAAGCAAGAGAACGAGTGTGATAAAGTACGCCCTCATCTCATTCAGAATAAATAGAGTTCATAGTCATTCAAGTCACAGATTTCAAGTACAAAGCAACCAGTTAAGCAACAAATCAGGGGAGTGGTACATTCACCAGTTCAAGTAAAGATAACTTCAAAAGTTTTCTCCCAAAGAATGGCTTTGATCACCGTCACGTCCTAATAACAACCAAGGTAAAACAATTATGGTTCCCCTATCCACAAACCCAGGAACGGAATGCACAAATGAGGCTCGACTACAAGTCGTGTGCCTAGTCAAGTTAACTACTAGGGTAAATAAATGACAATGTGGCGTTGAAGTAATAAGGTAGCAGTTGGTCATAAAAACATGAACAACCCTAAAACCTTTCGCTCAAGTCGCGAGTACATCCAACTAACTCTCGAGTGAAAATTTGGGCAGCACGCCCTTTGTATTTACCTATTTTTCAGCCATTTATGGCTTCATTATTTTCTTCAATTCAGCCCCAAAATCACACACAAATAATCTTACCACAATAGCTTTTCACTAGGCTCCATGTCATTCAATTACAAAATAATGCTAGCAATGCGACCGGAACTAATGTTCAAGACAAATAACAAAATAACAGGTTTGACATCTCTTGGCGTTTCGGTCACAACCGAAGATACGCTTATTGGATTGGG
>NW_020862213.1:0-36236 GCF_003713205.1 Coffea eugenioides | reverse complement strand
ATAGCGGTCAGCGGGATTAAACCCGGTCCTGCCGAGATTGGCGGGATGAAACCCGGTCCCAATTTCATAAAAAGCGGTCAGCGGGATTATACCCGGTCCTGCCGAGATTGGCGGGATGAAACCCGGTCCCAATTTGATAAAAAACGGTCAGCGGGATTATACCCGGTCCTGCCGAGATTGGCGGGATGAAACCCTGTCCCAATTTGATAAAAAGCGGTCAGCGGGATTATACCCGGTCCTGCCGAGATTGGCGGGATGAAACCCGGTCCCAATTTGATAAAAACGGTCAGCGGGATTATACCCGGTCCTGCCATCCAATTGGTCAAGATCTTGAATTTGATTTGTCAAGAATCAAGAAATTTGATTTTCCAAGTAACAAGAATTTGATTTTGATTTTTGATTTTTGACTTTTGAACTTTTCCTGATTTTTCGAGAGAATTTTTTCCAGAAAATAATTTGCCCTAGTGTAGGGCCCTTTTCCCTTCTTTCTTTTCTCTTTCTTCGGCATCGGCCTTCCATATCACCAGATGCTTTTCGTCGACTTCAACTGTGAATACCTGCACAGGGGCTTACGTGCACTCAAATGAGCGTGACTGATTTGAAAAATGCATTATTTTGATTCTTGGACGAAATCCTCAATTGGACTACAAAAATATTTGCCCCTGTGTGGGCTTATTTTGCGAAATTTTGCAAATAAAAATTTTGCCCCAGTTTGGGCCCATTTCACGAAATTCTATAAACAAAAATTTGCCCCAGTATGGGCCCACTTGACTTCAAAAATTTTGCTTGGATGACGCTCCATTTGTTTGAACAAAGTAAGCACAGCATGTGAAGAAAATTGAAATGTCTTGCTTAAACTCATATAGCAAATTTCATGATGAATTTTCCCAAGATAACACCAAATTCAAGAAGATTTCTTCCTCACTTTTTAGCATCGGTGCTTTGGGTAATGGGTGACCCTTTCCAGTTGGCTCATCTTTCAGGACCAATCAAGTGACTTTATTTTTGATTTTGCGGTGGTTAAGGGAAATGAGAGGCTAAGATTTATCTGGCTCTTGTGCTCAAAAATGTAATCCATTCAACATCACATCTTAGTGAAAGCAAAGAGTTTATCATCCTTATTTCTTAAGAAAACGTAGTCCACATACGAGCTTTATAGGCTTGCAATAACACGGATGGAAACGATAGCTAAAACATGAAAAAACTGGTTGTTCCCTTATGATCACAAATGATTGATGGATTTCTTACGAGCATAGTCGTCACTTTGGATTGTCATGAAGGAATAAGTCAACGATGGACTTTATCAGCTTGTAATTTGGCTTGAAAACGATAGCTAAAGAAAGAAATAATTTTCAAGGACATTGCACCGAAGATCGCGTTTTTCTCAAAATTACCCTCAATTTGGACTCCAAGATCTTGGATTTTGTTTGACTTTTTGTCATCACTCAACAGGGTCTTTCGGCATCAAATCTCTCTTTTTTTTTTTTGCATTCATTTCGCTCGTTTTTCTCTTCTTTTTCCCCCTTTTCAAAAATAACCTCGCGGGGTTTCACATGAAGAGCAGTGTCAACCTCACACCTAATCAATTCAGAAATACAGCTAAAATTTTCGACATCAGAGATTTCCTTGACAAAGCCAGTGCAAAGAACAGAAGTCAGGACTTTCGGCTTTGTAATGGGGTCAGGTGGGGTGCTTAGAAAAGTTAAGGCTTGAAAACAGATTTCAGAACTGGTTTGAAGAATCTGAGATCGCATTGTTGCGCCAACCCTATTTTAGGGTAAAATCAGAATTTGCCTCAGTTTTTGCTCAATTGAGGCTTTTTCTCTTTCATTTTCTTTCTTTTTGATTTTTTTTGGCCTTCGGCCATTTTTGAAATTTGCCCCAGTTTATTTGTGGACTGAGGTTCTCTTTTCTTCTTTTGTTTTTGATTTTGTGGCTTTTCACCTTTCACCTTTTGAAATTTTCTTTTCAACTCAAACTCGCCCCCAGTGTGGGGTTTGCGATTCTCAGGGGTTGCCAAACGAAATATTTTATTCTGAAGGCTCAAAAAGGATAACTAGGGATAGAATGCTTGATCGGAAAAGAAGAGGGCCTGACTTTAATTCCGTTCCCTACATTAACTCTGAAAAGAAATTTTCATTAATGGGAAATTTTTGGCATGTATCTGAATTAATTGACTGAGGAAGACCCTTGCATAGACGATCCACCAGATGAAATTCTTCCTTTTCTTTTTTCAACATTGGAACCCAAGTGGAATCAAATTTCCAATTTGCGGTTCTCTCCCTTTTAGCCTTAGCATTTTGGCTTTTCTCTCTCTTTTGGAAAATTCTCCAATCTTCTTCCCCAGTGTGGGGGCGATCATAAGTGCATTAGAAAAGAACCACCAATTTTAGCTCAAAATGGGGATGCAAGGGGTGATCAGTGTTTAGGTTGTAGAAACGACGGCCAAAGTATCATTCTTACACCTCATGACAACCAAAGTAACGAAACGGTTATTGAAAATCCATTCTTCTTTTGATATTTGAAAATTTTTCAATGAAGGGTAGTGATCATTAGGGCTTTTATCTGAAACGAAATTATTCTTTCATAGGCTCATGGGAGAGCAAGTGATAAAAATCTGTATAGGTAGTGAAACAAATGCTCAAAGTATCATTCCAAATTTTCAAAACGAACAAGAATAATGCCCATTTTTGCTTTCACTTAGATGTGATTGAATCGAATTAGACACCTTGAACATTTTCAAGCAAAAGTTGCCCCAATTTACAATTTATCAATCAATGTGACTGATTTTATTTCGGAATTAAGCGAAGGAGAAAGGTATCTCATAGGGCCTTTTGAGTGACCTCTTTTAATTCTGAACACTCTTATTATGAATTTTCAGGCCGGAGGTTGAAAAAATCCCAATTTAGTCTTATTTCTTAAAATTCATCATGAAATCTCCAATGAATAAGAATAAAGAATGAAATGTACATAAATATACACAAAACAATGATTGTCCAAAAAGTTTATTGCTGAAAAAGTTTGAAACAAATTTTCTCATTCAATTACGATACAAGTGAGAAGAGAGAAACTTGTAAAGAGCTCCACATATACACTTTTTGTTTCCTTTTCAAATATACAAAATTTTCCTTTGGAAAACAATTACAACATCTCTCAGAGGGTTTTCATCGTAGGATCCGCCCAAGAATCAAACAACACTTGTAATCTTCAAACTTCATTGGATTAAAATTATCATCAGATATAGAAGAATATTTCCGTCTTATTGAAATATTTTTATGAATGCAGGGGAGGGAAAAACAAAAGAAAATACCCCGAGTTAGTAGGCAAAACTGCAAAATCGGTATGCATGTCCTATGGGGGAACCCTTTTCATGCCAAGGGTAGGCCTAGAATGAGAATGCAATCCTCCAGAGCAGGCACTATACAATACCTGATGAATCCGATCACTTGATTGAGTGAAAAATGATTTGAAAAATTTGGCCCATTGGAATGAGAAGAGACGTTTGTCAAAATGAGATTGACCACTTTTGATCGATACAAGAACTAGCAAAAACGCACGGGTTTGACCTTGACGAGCTTCCTATCGAAGGAATTCGTTTTGACAACTTTTCTCAGTGAAGCACGGGCAAAACTCCAACTGATCAAATGGCTGGATGCAATGGATGCTTTTCTCAAAATTGACTAGATCTCCCAATTTGGAATTTGACAATGAAATCCTAATAGGGCAAATGGGTTGAATGAAATTGACAATTTATTTAAAATCGACCGAATTACCCTAAAAGGGAAACAGGTCAAATGAATTGAATGAAATTTATCCGAAATTAATCAGATCACCCTAAAAAGGGTAAATTGATCAAATAGATTGAACGAAACATGATTTATTCAAAATCGGCTCGGTTGCCCTAAAAATGGGTAAATTGGTCAAAAGAATGAAATTGAATTAGGGATATATTCAAAAATCGGCCGAATGACCCTAACAAGGGTAAATTGGTCAAATGAATTGACAATTTATTCAAAACCGACCAGGTGACCCTCAAAGGGTAAATTGGTCAAATGCATTGATGATTTATTGAATGAATCGACCGGATGACCCTAAAAAGGGTAATTTGGTCAATTGAATTGATAATTTATGCAAAAATCGACCGGATGACCCTAAAAAGGGTACATTGGTCAAATGGATTGGATGAAATGAATTTATTCAAAAATGACTAGATTGAACTAAAATTGAATGAATTGGAAAAAAATGGATTGGATAAGATGGATGATTTGTTCAAAAATCGATTGAATTATTCGCCCACTGGGTGGTTTCAAGAAATCATTACAATGCCTTGGTCTATGAGCCTCTAAAATCAAAATTTGGCCTCTATATTTATCGTCTCAACAATGAGGAATCATTTGTGAATTTTCTTCGAATTAATGTCCTTTTACGCAAGGGATTTTTACCAACTTTGATAAAATGGCCAAAAAGTGATTATTAGATGCTTATATTCCAAAGATCACTCCATGAAAATGATCGGATCCTACCTTACCTTGTGCACTACCCCTTCGGATGGTACGAGAAAGGTAAACGTGCAAGTCTCATTTGGATTATATATCCGAGACATGGGGTGGTTTATTCCTAACACGGGATCCCCTAAATGGCATTCCCTTTCTAGGGTTTATGCATGATGCCATTTATTAAAGCGATGTAAATATGTAACAAATATGACCTAAAGGACATAAATAATGTATCGGGGGGAAAAGGTCTAAAAATGAAATGCATTTATTGAAAACCAAGTGCAATAACTGAAATGTAAACATGTGAGCTCTCTAGTGGGTGAGTCACTAAAAGAGTGCCAAAAAGGGTCTCTTATTGCTAAGGCATATGAATGCAGGCCAAGAAACAAAAGAATGGTTAGTGCAATTGATAAAGCACATAACACATTGGGAGCAATTAAGAAAAAGAAATACAATAAAACAAGTAAAAGGGGTGGAACCCCTTCCCTCGTGCCTAATGTGCTTAAAATAGGGTGAGGCTGACTCTAACCTAGGAAAATTCTAACATGGATGCATGAGGTTGGGGTTCACTAATGCCTAGACACGATAAAGCTTCGGCTCCCAAGCCTTCAGACCTAAAGGCGAAGGGTCATCACTCCCAGGGCCTTTGGTCGGTGGCTCGAGTGATCCCTTAGGTAGCGCTATGGGCGCAGAGCACACCAGCCGCCTACCCAAGGCAATCGATCCTAATCCTACAAGGCGGTGTGGGATGGCGCCCACGAAAAATAAAATAAAATGGGATAAAGCAAGTAAACGTGCACGTATGAAGTGTTCCCCTATTTTGAGGGAAGGGGTTGAGAACCACGCGAGGCTCTAGAGGTGACACACCCCTCCCAAATGCAATGCAAGCGCGAGATAATCAAGTAAACAACATCCAATCAACCAATCACACATACGTGAGTGAGGGAATAGTTAGATATGCGCGCGAGGCAAAAGGCCCTAAAAATGGAAAATGCAACCCTAATATCCAAATGCAATGCATAAAAAGGGTAGAAAAAGGAAACGAATGGCTAAGTCAAATGCTTGGACCCACTTAGGAAGTCCCCAGTGGAGTCGCCAACTGTCGCGCCCCACTTTTCGAATGAATTGTGTGAATGTGTGTGAAGTGTGGTGTGAACGTGTGCAAAATGAAAAGTAAAAAGGCCATGGGACTTTGGAAAGCGACGATTTGGCCAAATGAAATTTTAAAAAGGGTTTTTTAAATATGAAAACGGAGTCGCCACTTGGTATAGATTTGGGGTGTACCAAGTCACCCAAAAAAGTGTTTTTTAAAGACAAAGTAGTAAAACCCTTTTTAAAACGACTCCTAGTCCACGTAAGCCAAAGAAAAAGGTTCGGGGGTCACGTTTGACAAAGGGGAAGGCAAGGATAGAATCCAAGGCACCCCTTTGACCTAGCCAAGGCTAGTTGCGCGACTTAAACCAATTTTTCCTAGTTTTCTACCCAATGTATGTATCGCGTATTGGATATGTCTATATGCATGCAAAAACCTAGACCTAGGGGGATTGGGGGAAATTTCCCTTCAAAGGTTGAGTGGTGCCAATCACATTAATTGTGAAGCCCAATAATGATCCTTTTGGAGAGGTCACACCTAAACCTAAATGACGTGAAAAATGAGTGGAACGCATGCCATGTGAAAGTGTGAGTTTGTGTGAAGTGAGAAAAATGATAAAAGTAATAAGATAAGAGTGAAGGTGTGCAAATGTAGATGAAAGTACTCGTGTGCGAGTGAAGATAAAATGCTCGTGTGCAAGTGAAGATAAAAGGGTTCGTGTGCAAGTGGAGACAAAAAAGTGTGCAAGTGAAGGTGATAAAAAGGTGCATGTGTGCAAACGAGACAAAAGTGAAAGTGTAATGATAGAGTGGATTGAGAATGCATGAGCCTAGGGAATTCATGCATATTGGGTACGGGGAGACCTAAATCGTGACTTGATTTTCCCTTTGATTAGAAGGCGAAACTAGCGTGCTAAGGCTATCGAGTAGCCACACTCGCTCGTTTCCCTCATCGGAAGGGGACCCTCAAGCAAATGGACCCTACAACTATCATGATATGCAAAAATCCTAAAATGAAGGGAAAGGAGGTTCGAGGAGCATGCCAAGTGATAAAACTAAGAAAAATGCATGATATGTGGTGAACAAGCAAATGATATGCTAATGAGGGGAAATCCCTAAGGGTCTAGCGTTGGACTAGCCCGTTCTATGAATTCCGACTAGCGTTGGACTAGCGGAAACGTACATTCATCCATTCCATTCATTCATGGCTATGAAAGCAAGTAGACATGCCAAAATGCTCGTAAACACATAGCACATAGCATTTAGCATGCTCGACTAGATGCAGGAGCCTAATAAAGC
Organism: Coffea eugenioides; assembly: GCF_003713205.1. Taxonomy (NCBI): domain Eukaryota; kingdom Viridiplantae; phylum Streptophyta; class Magnoliopsida; order Gentianales; family Rubiaceae; genus Coffea; species Coffea eugenioides. The sequence continues at coordinate 29,349 of NW_020862213.1, read as the reverse complement.
AATTAAACATGTAGCAACAAACACAAGCAACCAAGGGGAAGGGGAAGTGGACCAGATGCTCTCCGAGCACTATCTATTACAAGCCAAGAGGTGTACACATACCCCATAAAAGCATAAAGGGAAAGGGGAAATGGACAAGATGCTCTCCGAGCCCTATCTATTACAAGCCAAGAGGTGTACACATACCCCATAAAACTTAAATAAAAGTGAAAGCAAGTAAATGCACGCAAGGAGGTAAGGAAAGCGGAGTAGACATGCATATTCACATAACACGTAGGATCACATAGGAGAAATGAAATTCAAGGAGATAGAGGTTACCTCCCTTGCATTTGGGCCCCAATGAAGTGAAATCACTTATTTATCCTCCAAAATAAAAGAAATGGTCAAGGTACCAATTTATTTGAGACAATTAATAGAAATGTGCAAAAACAAAGCTCACTTGATCATAAAGTCCCTAAATTCATGACTTAAATGCAATTTAAACTAAGCATGGTAGTTAATTGAAGCAAACAAGCAACGAAGTTGCACAAATTAAAATTATCAAGAACCAAAATGATGAAATTCTCTAATTGACTGGGTCCTAGTGGCATGAGGTGAAACTTAAGGGGTTAAAAGGCAATCTTTTAAAAAATTCATGCAAATGCCATGCAAATTGATACGAGGAACTTTCTGCAATACCCATTCCACAGCTTTGGAACAATTCTTTCCTTTCACAACCATTCTCATGCAATTTCTTTATCTCTTTCAGACGCATTCTGGCGATCACAACAAACAAAAGCTGATTGACCCATTAACATGCCCAGAAAATACCAGATTTTGGAGCCAAAGAGGAGAAAGAAAGAGATATAATAAGACCCCAAACATTCATTCATTTATGTAACATGCAAACTCAACACTACTCATCCACTTCCCCTTTTCACACAAGATTAACAAGCAAATGAGGATGGCCAAAGCTTTGCGAGTGGTTGCGGAAAAACGAAAACAGCAAACAGATTGCAGCAGCGAAGATGCAATGAAGACCTCAAACAAACTTAGCTAAAGAACTTAAATCTAACCAAATTTCACATGGCTTGCCTCACCATTTCCAACAAAACGCAGATAAGACTTAGCAACTCATAGCCATAATCATTCAACATTAAAAACGCAGCATGGTCGAAGCTTTACTTCCTTATTTGCTGGTTTCTGGGTTTTACAATTTTGCAGCTTATTAGCAACTACAAGAAATTTTGCGAAGCCTTTAAACACTGCTATGAAGCTCAACATTCATTAGCTTACATAAAGCCTTCATTACTCACACAAAAATTATCCACGCAAACCAAAAAATCCTAGAGCAAAGGGAGCCATTAAAGCAAATCGCTGCCGCCAATCATGGAGAAACCATCGCAGTCAAGCAACATGGGCATTTCAAGCAAAGCAGAAACTTTGGCACTATAGCCTTTAGACACTTAGCTACTGAGCTACATCAACGTTTCTGCAGCAGATTTCTGATACTCTAGGGTTCCAGCAATTGTATGCAACAAATTCTGGTACTAAACTCAAGTCAAGAGCAAACATTCATCCTTATTTCCACAGCATCCAACATCGGACAGATTTTCACTAGTAAAAACCAAAGCTAACAAACCCATCAATCAATACGCAATCTGACCCAAACGAAAATGATATATTCAGTAAACACGCATCATGAGAAAACCATTAAATGCAGAACGGTGGAAAACCAGACAGCAAGGGAAAGACCGCAGCAAAGAAACATCAAACAGATTTTGTTCTTCGTGAAAAAACATGTTAAATCAAACCAGGGAGAGAGATATGGCTACCTAAGAGGATGATTACGGGTTTCGTTGAGAATGGAAAATGTCAGGAAGCGCTGCTGATTCCAGAAATAAAGCCGCGGACGTCGCTGCTACAGAAATTCGCGTTGATGAAGCTGTCACCTTGGCTCTTGATTTAGCGGTCTTCCTGTGATCTTTCCCCAGAGATTTGTGAACGAGATTTCCTCTATGGCCTCCCAAGAGTGTGCAGGAATCAAAAGGTCCTTCAAAAGACTTGAATCAAAACGGGAATCTGGGTACGGCCGAAGCTTTCTTCTTCTTGTCTTGCAGCTTACGGCCTCCCCTCCTGCTCCTTTTGTTTTTCTTAATCAGTCCCCAGCCGTCAACTCCCTCGGCCTCTGCTACTCTACCCAGCCACCAAATCCCTTGTTTTCCCTAGTTGCTTCCTCCTCCCTCCAAGCCAGCTGCTCTTTACTCCGTTGCCAACCCTTCTTCCCTCTCAACGTTTCTGGTTCCTTTTCTCAACCTACCGAAGCCTCAGCTTTCCTCTCATCATTTTTGGGATCCTCCCCTCTAAGCTTTTTCCCTCTGCTGTTTTCCCGTTTCTCTTCTTGCCGTTCAACTCTCCCGTACACCTCTCTTTTTCCAGATTTTCCAAGCCCTTTGCTACAGCCCTCAACCCCGGCTCTCTCTCTTTCAGTTTTTCTCGCCCGCTGTCCCCATTCTCTCCCCAGTTTTCTCCTTGGTCGTCCCCGTTTTTTTGTTTGCAGCCCTCTACCCTCAGCTGCTACTCCTAGCCCCTTGTTTCTACCTACAGCCCGTCAACTCTCTCAACCTCTCCCTTTTCCCTTGCTGTGTTTTTTTTTTGTTCTATCCCGTCAGCCCCCCTTTGCGGCTATAGCTTCCTCTTTTCTATTTATATCCCGCTCGCCCTAAACCTCTGTCCTTTCTCTTGTATTTGCAGCCCCAGGTCTGCCCGAAGCCCCTCCTTGCAAAGCTGCGAAAAACGCAGCAACCATGTCGCGTATTTTTTTTTTTTTTTTTTTTTTTTTTTGAAAAACACTAATACAAAAATTAATAAAAATATAAATAATAATAATAATAACAAATTGCCAAAAACCAGGTAATAATAATAATAATAATAATGAAAATAATTTAAAAAACTAAACAACTAAAAACAACAAAAATGGCCATTTTTCAATCTTTTTCTACATTTTCCTTTTTCATCATTTTTTCACTTTTTTCTTTTTTTTTTTTCACTTTCAAGAAAGCATTGAATCTAATTTACAAATGACTAAATCATATTTTTTTGAATGCTTTTTTTTCTTTTCGAAGATTCTATACTAAAAACTTAAAGATAAAAATAAAACTAGAAACTAAAAATTAAAAAGCTAACACGACAAATAAAAAAACTAGGAATAAAAAGTAAATGAAATTACACCAAAAATTTGGTGTCTACAGCTTGCTAACAAGATTCAAATTTAAAAAAACAAGACCACCATCTAATCCTCTCACCTTGCAATAAAAACTTTAGATTCAAACACAAAAATCAGACCAAAGAGCATGCAAACATTGAAAAGATATTCTGCAAATTTTCCTTGTTCACTATGGCAGTCTTATCAGATTACATGTTCAACCGCAAGTTAACTATTTCAAATCATACTCAACTTGAATCAAACAACAAGATTTCTATACGTATCCTTCTAGCATGAACTAACCAAGAATTGATATCAAGAGAATGAACTATACTACCCCATTTCAGCCACCAAGACCGGAATGTGCGAAGCAGGAAAGAAACAAGTAATAAGAATGAAATCTCAATGCTTACCCCTCACCCAAGACCGAACCCAAAATAAACAAAAGAAAAGAGCCTTCACACACGAAACTAGTATTGCCTAAGAACACCAAATTCTGCAAACACATCTTTCGGCCAAACAAAATTTCAAGCAGATCAGGAGTAACTAAAGCTACAAGCAAAGTCATTGTTGCGGCCAACTGTTATGTCTTGCATTTCTTGCTTTTAAATGGTAGCAAACGTATGCAAAAGCTCACCATCCGATAGCAAACAGACACAAGCAACAAAATCAGGCCAAACCAAAACCTCAACCAACCTAAGACTAAGCTTCACCAACGCTGCTGCAACAAGCCGAAAGCTTCGAGCTTGTTGCAGCAGATTTCTTTTTATGTGCAAAAATCAGTTAAACACCATCTGAATCCAGGCGACACAATCTTCAAACATTCTTCCTACTTTGCGAACATGAAACTTTGAGATTTCAGCATGAACATCAGAATAGAAAACACGTACAAACTGGGAACCTTCACAACTATCCAACATATGACTTCAGACGCAGGTTCGAATGAATCAGCCAAGGAAATGTTATTTTCTTTTCAAAGTTAACATCTTTACTACTAAACTACAGCTTGAGAATGAAATTAACAACACCAAATAGATTTGGAACCCTAACAAACTTGTCATACAAAATAATCAACAAAAAGGCAACAGCTTTAACCTATAATGATAAGGAAAATGGCTACTGCAAATCTTTTCGCCATACTTGCAGACTCATCGCCGAACAAGATAGCACAACCATTCAAACAGATAACCATTAGAAACAACAAACAACCCATGATTCTCATAGAAACTATCTATAGGAAAAGCTAAAAAAGAAATCTTACAATGCTATTTCGATAGAAGTTGGCAGCGAATATGAAAAAGGACTCCAGTAGCTCCTCTCCTTCTTTTGGTTTGACTTGAAGCTCTCTTCACTTCCCTCCTTGGTTTCTTTTGTTTTCCAGATTCTCCCTCGGCTCCCTTTTTCCACTTTCTTGCTTTTACCTTCACCGAAAGCTCCTCACTTTCTCCGCTACTCTACCCTCCCTCAACCTTCACCAGATTTCCAGCCGTCACTTTCATTCTCTCCTTATTCCCTCAGCCCTTTTTCTTTTGTTGCTTTTCTGAAACCTAGCCGTCAATCCCATCCTCCTCGTCCGTCCTCTGTTTTTCTCTACTCAGCCCAGCCGCCAACTCTTCTTATCCTCTCTTACCTCTCTTTTCTTTTCCTGTATTTTTCCTTATCTTTTCCTTTCTTTCAGCTCTCCTCCCTAGCTCTCTCACGCTATTCTCCTTCTCCTCTCTCCAAACCCTTCCCAGCCGTCACTCATTCTTTTCTATCCAGCCGTCCTCTTCTATTTTTTTTCTATTCTCCCCCCCTGAGCTGTCCTCCTCCTGCGTAGCCTTCATACTCTCATTTCCTCTAATTTTTTTTTACATAGCTTCCAACCCTAGCCGCCACACCCTTGCTTTCTTCTGCCCTAAAATTTTGTCCCCGTTTCCCCCTTTTTTTTTCCTCACAGCTTAGCCCCTTTTTTTTCTCTTTCGTTGCTGTCTTTTTCTAGAAAATCCCTATACCAAACAAGTGTCTCAACACCTCATCCCTTAGGGACACTTGTCCTAATGCATGCCTCCCCATTTGTCATTTTTACTTTTCTTTTTTTCTTCTTTTTTTGAAATTTAGTAGATAAAAAAATGATTTTAACCTTAAATAAAATAAAATAAAATAAAAATAAAAATAAAAAACCTAAAATCGAAACAAATAAAATAAAAATTGAATTAATTAAATAAATAAAGTTCAAAAACCAAAAATTTGGTGTCTACAACAGATACCTGATGCGACTGAGGTGGTTGAAGGTACAATTCCTGTCTTCCACCGTTTAGCTAAGATTTTAATTAATCCGGGTGCGACACATTCTTTTGTAAACCCTAATTTCATGAGTGGAATAGACTTGAAGCCAATTAAGTTACCTTATGACTTGGAGGTTAAGACACCTACTGGGGACCAAAGTCTAATCGCTAACTTGGTGTATAGAGGTTGTGAGATCTGGGTTAGAGAACGGAAATTATTGACCGATTTGATAGGTTTAGCAATTAAGGGGTATGATGTGATCTTAGGAATGGACTGGTTAGGCCATTACAATGCCCAGTTGAATTGTAAGGCAAAGGTAGTAGAATTGTGCATTCCGGGAGAGGCAACCTTGAAATTGGATGTAAGGGATAGATTAGCCCCATCTGCACTTATTTCAGGAATCCGAGTTAGGAAAATGTTAAGTAAAGGGGCTCGGGGATATTTGGCTTTTCTAATCAACACTCCTAGTGATAAAGTAAGATTGGAAGACATGCCTGTAGTGAAGGATTACCCAGATGTCTTTCTTGAAAAGTTAGAGTCCTTACCCCCGGAAAGGAAAATAACTTTTAAGATTGATGTGACTCCGGGAGTAGCACCTATCTCTAAGATGCCATATCGGATGGCTCCAGCCGAGGTGAGAGAATTGAAATTGCAACTGCAGGACTTGTTGGAACGGAATTTTATAAAAGAAAGTGATTCACCATGGGGAGCCCCAGTCTTATTTGTTAAGAAGAAAGATGGGAGTTTGAGGTTGTGTATAGACTACCGAGGCTTGAATGATGTTACTATTAAGAACAAGTACCCGTTGCCCCACATCGATGAATTGTTTGACCAATTGCAAGGAGCGGTAGTATTCTCGAAATTGGATTTGAGACAGGATTATTATCAATTGAGGATTTTGGAGAAAGATATACCCAAGACTGCTTTTAACTCGAGGTATGGACACTTTGAGTTTGCCGTGATGCCATTTGGATTAACGAATGCACCTGCTGCTTTTATGGATTCGATGCACAGGGTCTTTAAGCCTTATCTGGACCAATTTTTGGTGGTATTTATTGATGATATTTTGGTGTACTCTAAGAATGTGAAAGATCACGAGAAACACTTGAGAATTATTTTGCAAACTTTGAGGGAACACCAATTGTATGCTAAGTTTAGCAAGTGTGAATTTTGGTTGAAAGAAGTGACATTCTTGGGGCACATAATTTCTAAGGATGGGATAAAAGTGGATCCAGCCAAAGTTGAAGCTGTTTCAAAGTGAAAACGACCGGAAAACCCTACTGAGATTCGAAGTTTTATAGGGTTAGTAGGGTATTACAGGAGATTTATCCAGGATTTTTCTAGAATTGCTGGACCCATGACTGAGTTGACCAAGAAGAGTGGAAAGTTTATATGGAATCCTAGGTGTGAAGAGAGTTTCCAAGAATTGAAAAAACGTTTGACATGAGCGCCTGTACTAGCTCTACCAAATGGGAAGGATAGCTTTGTGGTCTACACAGATGTTTCTAAAGAAGGCTTGGGATGTGTTTTAATGCAAAATGACAAGGTGATAGCATATGCTTCTAGGAAATTGAAACCTCATGAAAGAAACTACCCGACTCATGATTTGGAGTTAGCGGCGGTAGTATTTGCTTTAAAGAAGTGGAGGCATTACCTGTATGGAGTGAGATTTGAGGTTTTTACTGACCACAAAAGCCTTAAGTATTTGTTTTCTCAAAAGGAGCTGAATTTAAGGCAACGTAGGTGAATGGAATTCTTGGAAGATTATGATTACACGATAAAGTACCATCCAGGGAAAGCCAATGTAGTGGCCGATGCTTTAAGTCGTCAAGTGCAAGTGGCCGGATTGATGATTAAGGAATTACACATGTTAGAAGAAATTAGTTATTGGAACCCTAGACTTGAGCCGAGGAAAGTAATCCTTGGGAATATTGTAGTAAATTTCACTTTGTTGGAACGTATTAAAGAGACTCAAGAAAAGGACCCTGAAGTGCAAAAGTGGATGGAGAGAGTCAAAAAGGGAGAGAAGTCGGATTTTAACTTGGGATCAAATCGTATTTTGAAGTTTCGGAATCGGATAGTGGTGTCAAAGGATGAAGGGTTTAAGAAGGAAATTTTAGCAAAGGCACACCGATCGAAGTTTACGGTACACCCCGGGGGGAATAAAATGTACCAAGATTTGAAGAGTTTGTATTGATGGGAGAGCATGAAGAAGGAAATTACCCAATTTGTCCAGACCTGCTTAGTCTGCCAACAGGTCAAAGCTGAACATCAGAAACCGTCTGGATTTTTAAACCTTTGGAGATACCTAAGGAAATGGAAAAATATCACTATGGATTTTGTATCAGGATTACCGAGGACACAAAGAGACCATGATGCTATTTGGATGATAGTGGATAGACTGACCAAATCGGCTCATTTTCTGCCGATTAATATGAAATACCCATTGGAGAAGTTAGCTAAGTTGTACTTGGATGAGATTATCAGATTACATGGAATACCTGTGAGTATCGTGTCCGATAGAGACCCGAGATTTGTTTCGAGGTTCTGGCAAAAGCTGCAGGAAGTGTTGGGGACTAGATTGAATTTTAGTACTACTTACCATCCTCAGACCGATGGACAGTCTGAGAGGACAATTCAAACCCTTGAGGACATGTTGAGGACTTGTGTTCTGGTTTTTGGGGAAAGTTGGAGTAAGTTTTTGACATTGGTGGAATTTACCTATAATAATAGTTACCACTCTTCTGTTCGAATGGCTCCATATGAAGCACTTTATGGTCGGAAGTGTAGATCTCCGATTTGTTGGGATGAAGTAGGTGAACGAAAGGTCTTAGACCCGACTACAGTGCCTTGGATTGAGGAAGCTAATGAGAAAGTGAAATTAGTATGCCAGAGGTTTCAGACTGCACAAAGTCGTCAAAAGAGTTATGCAGATAATTGGAGGAAGGACTTAGAATTTGCGATTGGAGATCTAGTGTTTCTCAAGATTACACCTCTAAAAGCAAGTTTAATGTCGGAAAAGGAAAGAAGTTACAACCGAGGTTTGTAGGACCTTATAAAGTTATCCAACGCGTGGGAAAGGTAGCGTATAAGTTGGAATTGCCACTGAGTTTGTCTCGGATTCATAATATTTTCCACGTGTCCATACTTAAGAAGTATCATCCACACCCTTCACATATTTTGCAACCGAAAAGTATTGATATTGATGAGACCTTGAACTATGAGGAGAAACCGGTAAAACTTCTGGACAGGAAGGTGAGAGAATTGAGGAATAAACGGATACCGTTCGTAAAAGTTCTTTGGAGAAACCACGAACTAGAGGAAGCGACCTGGGAGGTTGAAGAAGCAATTTGAGAAAAGTATCCAGACCTGTTCGCAGATCAAGGTAAATTTCGAGGACGAAATTCTCTTAAGGGAAAGAGGATGTGAGGACTCGAAAAATTTGTTTATTTTAAACTCCTAATTCTAGCTCATTTAATTATTTATTTGGCCAATTGCCCCGAATATTATTTTCTAATCTTTTTAGACCTAATTACATGGATCTATAGCTTAATTATATTTTTTAAGTGACTTGTTTCAAAATTTAATTTTTTGGAAGCTCGTTAAGTGAGAATAGTGAATGCGCGTTTGGAAACAATAACCGATTTGAGAGTACAATGAGTTTGGAAAATTGGAGACTTGTACATTAGTCTTAAAATAAGTATTTTTATGTTTAAATATTCAAGTGTTAGTTAGTTATACTATCGTTATAAGAATTTCTTGAAAATTCCACTTTATCGCGTACAAATCGGAAGTACGCGTTTTTACGCGCGCGATTAATTGAGAGACTTTAGACCTTTATTTTTAGACCATTAAGAGTGAATAATAATAGTATGAATGCAAGTGCATTAGAGGTTTAGTGCATTAGTGCAACAAACTCGAGAGGAATCGAGCACAAAACGCGTGCGTGCGCGCGGGAGAACGAGTTGACTTTTGAATTAATTAGAGCCACACATTTTAGCTTATCTTGGAAGCTTCATTAGAACCCAAAACACACACTCTCTCTCTCATTCCAGCCAGCCACCAAGGAGAAGAAAAACAACCAAAGCTCTTCAATTTTCTTGCACCATTTCTTCATTAAATCTTCACCAAATCATCTCAAACTTTAACCACACTTTGCAATCTACTTGGAGAGCAACTCAAGCTACAAAAAGAGTTTCAAATCCACGGTTTTTCTTGAGCAAGGAGGATCAAAATTTCTGCCTTAATTGTCGCGCCCCACTTTTTGAGTGTGTGAAAGTAGTGTGTATGTGAACGTGTGTAAACATGAAAATAAAAGGCTGGGGGATTGTGAAATACGACGGTTTGGCCAAATAAAGTTCAAAAAGGATTTTTGAATGGAAAAATGGAGTCGCCACTTGGTATAGAGTTAGGGTGTACCAAGTCACCCAAAAAGTGATTTTTGGAAAGAAAAGTAAACAAACCCTTTTTGAAGAATTTTAGGTCTACGTAACCAAAGCAAGGGATCGGGGGTCACATTTGATAAGGGAGAAGGCAAAGGCAAAGCCTAAGGCACTCCCTTACCCTAGCCAAAGCTAGTTGCGTGACTTAGCCCCTCTTTTCCTAATTCTTCTACCCAAAGTATGTTTTGCATGTTGGATATGACTAATGGATATGAAAAAAAATGCAATCCTAAATCTAAAATGACTCGTATGAGGTTTTTTGGTCCCAATCACATGAATTGTGATGGCCAATAAGGAAAACTCTCATAGAGGTCACGGGTAATGCAAATGAAGACCCAAATATGAGTGCAAGTGTGAAAAATGTAAGAGGAATGCAAAATAAGATAGAAATACAAATGTAAGTGCAAGTGTGCAAATGTAAGAAAAAGTGCAATGTGTGCAAATGTAAGAAAAGTGCATGTGTGCCAATTGAGAAAATGAAGGTATTTGTGTGCAAGTGGATGAAAATATGGTATAAATAGTAGTAAATGCATATAAGTGCAATTGGGTGCAATTTGTGAGGTAGAAAATAAATAAGTGATAGGGAAAGAAGAGAAGTGTGTGAACATGGCATGTGGAGTGAGAAAAATATAAGTAGTGGGAAATGTAGATAAAAAATGAAAAAGTGATATGCATGAACCTAGAGGAATGCATCAAGTTGGGTACGGGAATGACTCCTAATTTCACGACTTTAATTTTCCCTTTGATTAGAAGGAAGAACTAGCGTGCTAAGGCTATTTTGTAGCCACACTCGCTCGTTTCCCTTACCAAAAGGGGTCTCTCAGGCAAATGTACCCTATAACTAGCATGAAGATGCAAAAGCCTAAAATGAAGGGGAAAGGATTGGAGGAGCATGCCAAATGCTAGAAAACTAAGAAAAATGCATGAAATGTAGTGAAACATGCAAGTATGAACTAGCGAGGGAAATCCCTAAGGGTCTAGTGTTGGACTAGCCCATATCTATGAATTCCTACTAGCGTTGGACTAGTGGAAAACGGGACAATGAGCCACAACTAGCGTTGGACTAGTGTGGTGACGTGCATTCATCCATCACATTCATCTATGACTATAGAAAGCAAGTAGACATGCCAATCACCTATAAACACGTAGCACATAACACTTAGCATGCTCGACTAAATGCAAGAGCCTAATAAAGCAAATTAACACGTAGCAACGAAAGCAAGCAATCAATCTAATGAACCTATTACATTTGCTAACTAAAACAAAAGGGGAAGGGGAAAAATGGACAAAAATGCTCTCCAAGCCCTATCTATTACAAGCCAAGAGGTGTACACATACCCCATAAAGAATAACTTAATAAAAACAAAAGTAAATGAAAGGAATGAAAGGAATTAAGGAAAGGCAAGGAAAGCAAAGTAGGCATGCAATTGTCACTTAGCACGTTGGATCACATAGAGGAGAGAAAAAAAAAGATAAAAGAAATTATACCTCCCCATTCATGATGTTAGTAACGGGATAACTTGGGCTAGAGTCACCAAAGAAAGGGATAACTTGGGCTAAAACCATCAAAGCAAAGAATTAATGCACCAATTTAGTGGTAAAATGTAAATAAGCCAATTTGAATCCACCAAACCATCGAATCCTTCTTCAATTGCAACTTAAAAATGATCGACTAATGCATAATTTCCAAGCAAAAGTGAAGCATTGATCAAATTTCTGAAATAGAAAAATGACTAAGGACCCAATAGCAACCATTAATCAATCAATCAGGGCCAATTGGAACATTTCAGGAACTTTAAGGGTCCAAGAGCAAAGAAGGTCAAGTAATCACAAATAATCACATAAGTGTTAAAGCATTTAAACAACTTAAACATCCATGTTCGCAAAGCTGGGGGGTTAATTGAAAGTAAAAGGGAAGTTTGAGGGGGCAATTTGATTGAATTTCCCAATTGTTTGTGCCAAAGTAAGATAAAGGGAAGCTTAGGGGGTTAAAAGGCAATTTTGATAATATTTGCATGCATGCATTGAAGAAGCATTGCTCTCGTTTCAGATTTTCTTTCCCTCTGCATCACGCAGCATCTCATTTCCAACCGAACATATCAACAAACATTAATCTTTGAATCAAACAAACCTAAAAACCAACCTTCCCTTCAATCATCAAGCCCAAAACTACACTCTTATTGCAGGATTAAGACAGCAAATCTGGGATGATGGCTGCTAGAAATATCGGCAAAACAGAATGCAGCAAAAGACTTCACATCAACAAAACAAGTGCAGCAAAAATCACTCGTTTCTCTATGATTTTACAACTTGTGAGCTACCCAGAAAGATTACATTAGATTTCAAAAAGCCATCATAAAACATTAGATGAAATCATGTAAGCTAATAACCCATTCAAGGTTCATCCCAGGTTATTTTCAGACACGGTTTCCTGCTGCAATTTTCCTGCTGCAAACTTGAGGCTCAAACAACACAGAGCTGAAGTAACTAAAGCTTCAAGCTTGCAAAACAAAGGCAGTGTTACGGCCTGCTGTTATGCCACACCATATTGCTTCAATTTACAGCCAACAAATGCATATGATTACCATCAAACAATCAGCCAACCAAAAGAAAATTCAAGCCACTCCATGAAATTCAGCAAACCCAAAAAAGAAAAAAAATTATTTATTCCTCTGCTGCAACAAGCTAAGAACTTCAGGCCTATTGCAGCAGATTTTCTCATTCAGCTTAGATATACGCATGCAAAGCAATCCAAAGGGTTCTAATGGATTTGGCAATTCAAATCAACTGGGAGAACTTGGGATAAGGGAGAGAGGAAAATAAAATATGACTGAGTACCATAACCATTTGCTGAAAACTCCGAACCAGATTTCTAAGACACGCAAAATCAAACAAGAGAGAGGAAATTGATGGCTTTCATTTCTAAGTTCCTAATCTTGCGCATTGCATCTTAATCAAACAACAAACCAAACCCAACCCTTCCAGCCAGATAAGACTCTAGTTATCCAGCAAATCCAATTTATCAACATCATTCACAGACCACAGAGCTTTCCTTTTTTTTTACCCAGCTTTCCTTTTTTTTATAGACATAAAAATTCATATAAGAGCATAACAACGTAAGAAATCGATGCAGCTGCTTTAGTTTTCCTTCAGCATATCGGATTATTTGGACAAGAACTCCATATGTGATCGTTATCCTGCCCTGAAAGCAGCGAGGAAGCAAACATTGTTTGACACAAAATGATAGACACCAAAACCTGATTTCCTTCCCTTTCTCGTGCAAACATCAGGCCATGGTTCCCTCTTTAAATGAAACCCATGCAATCCAGATAACATCGTACTATGAACCCCACATAAACATCATACCATAAACTGATTTCATTAACTGAGCAATAACAAACCTAAGACAAACATTGGCCCAACAAATTTCGTTACCAAAACCAGAAATCATGCAGAAAGATGACACTTTTTACTACCGACAAAGAAAGACACAAACAGGTTACACGATTCTCATTTCAAAGGTTAAGGGTGAGAAAAAAAAGGGTAAGGATGCATTACGGTGCTCTTCCGATGACGGTTATCGGCGATGCTGGATGATTGTAATGCGGCGGTGGCGGTCGTTGGCCCCCTACTCCTCAGCCTTGCCTCCTCCGAAGCTCGGTTTCCTCTTCCAATCTCACCCAGAAACTCAGCTCTCTCTCTCACCCAACCCTTTTGCCTTAGCCCCCTCAGAATTTTTCTCCGTTCATCCGCTGTTCCCCTCTCTGGTTTTCTTTCCTTTCTTCAGATTTTGCAGCCGTCACTCGATGCCCCCCTTCTTGAACCCTTAGCCTTTTCTTTTATATCCCCTCCAAACCCCTTAAACCTTATCTCAATGACTCTAAAGCAACCTCAGCTCCTCTCCTTATTGTTAGCCGTAGGATTTACCAGAAAATGGCATATTTTTACGCTGCTGCATGCGGCTATATTTCCCTTTTTTTTTTTTTTTAAAAGGTAATTTAACAAAATTGATAATAACATTAATAAAGTAAAAAAACAACAATTTAAGTAATATCACATCAAAATATACAAACTAAAACAACAAAGTTGCCATTTTTCAATCTTTTTTCCCTTCATTTTTCACTTTCATCTTTTTTCTTTTCTTTTTTCTCTTTTTTTTTAATCAAATTAGTAGATAAAATAAATGCTCGTAAACTAATTAAAATACAATAAGAGGCACGAAACAGGAAACTACCAAAATAAATCTAAAATTGAAACAAAAAATCTAAAAATAAAATTCGAAACCAAAAATTTGATGTCTACAGTTGCCCCTCTTTGTCTGAGTTTTGAAAAAACTTGAGACAAAGAAGTAGACACCAAATACTAACCTGCGTTATTTGGCTGTGAACGACTCGACGATGGGGACTGACCCCTTTTGATGAGATTAACTGGGACGAGAAATTTATAATGGACTATCTGAACAAGAAATTTAAAACGGGACTGACCCGAACAAGAATTTAAAACGGGACTGGCCCGAACAGAAATTGTGAAACGGGACTGACCCGTACAAGAATTTAAAAACGGACCTGACCCGAACAAGAAATTTAAAACGGGACTGACCCGAACAGGAATTTAAAATGGATAGACCCACGGATAGACCCGGACAGAAATGTAAACGGGATAGACCCACGGATAGATCCGGACAGAGAATGTAAACGGGATAGACCCGGACAGAGATGTAAACGGGATAGACCCACGGGATAGATCCGGACAGAAATGTAAACGGGATAGACCCACGGGATAGACTCGGACAGAAATGTAAACGGGATGACCCGACAGAGATGTAAACGGATAGACCTGGACAGAATGTAAATGGAATAGACCCACGGGATAGACCCGGACAGAAATGTAAACGGGATAGACCCACGGGATAGACCCGGACAGAGATGTAAACGGGATAGACCCGGACAGAAATGTAAATGGGATAGACCCACGGGATAGACCCGGACAGAAATGTAAACAGGATGGACCCGGACGAAATGTAAACGGGATAGACCCGGACAGAAATGTAAACGGGATAGACTCGGACAGAAATGTAAATGGGATAGACCCACGGATAGACCCGGACAGAAATGAAACGGGATAGACAGAAATGTAAACGGGATAGACCCACGGGATAGACCCGAACAGAGATGTAAACGGGATAGCCCGGACAGAAATGTAAATGGGATAGACCCGGACAGAAATGTAAACGGATAGACCCGGACAGAAATTGAAAAACGGGATTGACCCGAACAAAATTTAAAATCATGGACAAAATTTAAATCATGGGACTGACCCGAATAAAATTTGAAATCATGGTGCACACTAGTGGGACTGACCCACGGCTAGTGGCGATGACAATGAAATGTACACTAGTGGGACTGACCACGGCTAGTGGCGATGCAATGAAATGCTCACTAGTGGACTGACCCAACGGCTAGTGGCGATGCAAAAAAATGCTCACTAGTGGGACTGACCGAACGGCTAGTGGCGGTGTAAAATGAAATGCTCACTAGTGGGACTGACCCAACGGCTAGTGGTGGTGTAAAATGAAATGCGCACTAGTGGGACTGACCCAACGGCTAGCGGCGGTGTAAGAGAAAATGCTCACTAGTGGGACTGACCCAACGGCTAGTGGCGGTGTAAGATGAAATGCGCACTAGTGGGACTGACCCAACGGCTAGCGGCGGTGTAAGAGAAAATGCTCACTAGTGGACTGACCCAACGGCTAGTATTGGCAGTGCAAATGAAAAGCACGCTAGTGGAACTGACCCAACGGCTAGCGGCAAAATAAAAGAAGTGCGCACTAGTGGGATTGACCCAACGGCTAGTGGCAGTGCAAATGAAAGGCATGCTAGTGGGACTGACCCAACGGCTGGCGGCAAAATAAAAGAAATGCGCACTAGTGGGACTGGCCCAACGGCTAGTGGCAGTGCAAATGAAAGACACGCTAGTGGGACTGACCCAACGGCTAGCGGCAAAATAAAAGAAATGCACATTAGTGGGACTGACCCAACGGCTAGTGGCAGTGCAAATGAAAGGCACGCTAGTGGGACTGACCCAACAGCTAGCGGCAAAATAAAAGAAATGCGCACTAGTGGGACTGACCCAACGGCTAGTGGCAGTGCAAATGCAAAAATGAAATGCTGGCATGTATGAAGAAACTGTATAAGATTATCCAAAAATTTGCCCCAGTGCGATGAATTGGTCAGTGGGATAACACCCGAGCCTGCCTTTGACAAAGTGGTCAGTGGGATCAACACCCGAGCCTGCCTTGATGAATTGGTCGGTCAGTGGGATAGCACCCGAGCCTGCCGGAGATAAAACACACACGTTAGTGAGATGAACTCGATGCTAACGGTGGTAGAATGAAAACGCACACGTTAGTGAGATAGACTCGATGCTAACGGTGGTGGAATGAAAACGCACACGTTAGTGAGATAGACTCGATGCTAACGGTGGTGGAATGAGAACTCACACGTTAGTGAAATAGACTCGATGCTAACGGTGGCGGAATGGAAACGTACACGTTAGTGAGATAGACTCGATGCTAACGGTGGTGGAATGTGTAACAGCCCCACTTTCCCCTAAGGCGAACCAAAGGGGTTAGCGGACTGCCTGCCCAGCTCTCGCCAGGACTACGGATCAGATTAGAGCTATCTATTGCGATCCGGAACTTACGAACGAGCGTAAACGAGTCAAAATGGTAAAATAACCCAAAATTTAAAAAAAATGAAATCCGAAGTCAGCCATGAATAGTGACCGACCCGTCAGAACCCAACCGAAATAGCCAACAAACATTCACATCTGAACTTTAGCGTTTACAAATCAAAATGACATATAAAAGTTTTCAAAAGTTAATATGTACACACGGTTTGCCAAATCAAAAGAGAAAACGCCCCAAAAGTACACTTAGGGTTTTAATACATGAGCTATACAAAAGATATGTTCAACTAGCTCAATTTGGCAGCCATTTGTCAAATCCAGACCAAAAGGGTTTATTTTCCTGTAAGGAAAACAAAAGGAGCGGAAAGGGGTAAGCTTGCGCTCAATGAGGTACCAAACAGATAGCATTAAAATCATGGCATTTCACATTTAACAAATCAGATACACATGTCAAATGTAAAGCAAAGGAACCAATGATTCAAATCAGAAGGATACGGGTGGCTCTCAGGAGCCAAATTTCCAGCGCAATACTTGATCCAAACCGGTTGACTCCCCGTCAACGTATATAGAACCCATGCGTCCGTAGACCCCTCTTATCACCGAATTCCGTCCACCAAACACCCCTTTACCGGGCCCGCTCACCGTAACCGAACAGAAATGGTAATACTCGAGTATACCCGGAATCAAGGGTCTCAATACCCAAAATCCCCGAACAGACTACCGTGGTTCATTATCTAATCGTCCAGGCCCTTGCCGGCCCGACTCGAATAACTTAGCCACAGGATTGAGCTCATAGGTCATAGAAATCCGAACAGATGCAGACACAGATAACAGATTCAAATTTTGCATAGTAAATTGGCATATGAACAGACTAGAGAACGAGTGTGATAAAGTACACCCTCGTCTCGAACAAATAAACAGATTGCAGAGCAGAAATCAAGTTAAACAGCAATGGAGGGGAGTGGTACACTCACCGGCTCAACTTCAAAAGTTTTTACTTCAGATTGGCCTTAATCGCCAAGAAACCCTAAAATAATCAAAATAAACCAATTGAAGGTTTCATATCCAAAATCGAGTAAACGGAATGCACAAGTAAGGCTCGACTACACGTCGTACGCCTTGCCCAAAAATACTAATGCAAGGGTGCAAAAACATGATTTTCTTGGAAACAAAAGATAACATGAAAACCTAGGCGCAAACAACCCAAAAGCCCTTCATTTCCATCAAAAGGCAAATCTAACTTAAAGAACCAAACGGCCTAGAAAATCGGACAGCATTTCCCCTAAATTTCTTACTTTTCCAGCCATTAAGGCTTCATTATATCCTCAAATCAGTCCCAACATTTCACACAAAAGTCATCTCATTTACCAAAAGCCGTTCACTAGGCTCAAAGCAGTACAAGTACAAAAGTTAGCTAGGAAACAACCAAAATGAAAGCAAGCCCTAAGAGAGACTCGACGACGAGTCATAAAACAATGCTGAACACAACCCCAATAGGGTCTCATATGCATAAATAAGCATGATAGCAAACCAGAAATTAGAAATAGCATTAGTCTTGGCCCCAAATAGAAAAACTGTTTTGCCCTTATTTTGCGGTAATGGCGTCAAATTCACTACGATTATCGGATGGGGGTGTAAGACCCACCGTTTCGAAGCCAAGAAACAGAGCTACAACAATGTAGAAAGTCACTCAATCCAGTTCCTAACACAACTAGGTCAAATATGCAAAATACTATACCAGAATTCCCAAAACAGGTTTGCAAATCACACAAAACTGTAATTACTATAACTCAGTCTATACAAGTCCAAATGCCTAAATTCCAAAGGTATATGATAGCTAAGACATCCAGTAACATTTCATCAGAAGACACCAACTTCAAAATCCAAACCAAATCCAGTCAAAATAGGCAATTACTATCGCAGTTCCGCACATTCTGTTCACCAAAAACAGCAACAGTAAAAACAGCATAACTCTCTCTATACTACTCCAAATGCCCTGAAATTTTGCAGGCACTTCATACTCACCAATACCTACAACTTTCATGTTTTGAGCAAAGTCCAATTCGGCCACTAGCTATGACCTAAAATTTCGGACAGAATAGGGGTTCAAGAACCCTAACTTTTCACATTTCATTCCAAAGCCAAAATTGATTGCATTTACCAACAATTCACACCTACTAGAGTCATTAGAGTCCATTGCCCATCATCAAAGATGGCTACAACATCCATTTCATATTAAACCAGAAAATTCATCATAAAATTAAAAACTCCACCAAATCAAGCCAAACCAAGAAATAAATCATATAATCCAACACTTTAGCCACTTCTAAGCATAATATAACCATCATTAGGTGTAATAGGGGGGTTCAAGCATCACTTACCAAGTAACAAGAGAGAGAGGGATGATGGCCACCTTAGAGCTTCAAACAAACTTCACTAGAGCACTCACTATCACCAAAAGAAAGGATTTTATGGAATGAAATCAAACCTCAACTCTTGTTTGTGGAAGATTGAGTGATATGGAAGCTTGAAAGTTGGGAAAATTTCCTTTCTTCTTTGCTCAAAGAGAACCGGCCACAAGGAGAAGAAAAATGGTGAATTTTGTGCATTTTTTTGATATTTATTCCTTTGGTCAAAAAAAGTCAAGAAAGTGAATAGTAATTCTTAAAGTCCAACGAATGAGACGACGACACATGTCACCTCCTTAAATGCAATCCTATCTTTTCTTTTACCTCTCACATCAATCATTCACCCACTCTACTTATCTCTTAACACCCGATCAATTTTACACAGTATCCGAAACTTAACCTTATTGGCCGAATTTTTCCGAACTTATCGCACTCGTGGGTCCCACGTCCAATATATATGCTTAATTTTTCTAAAAATTCACCAATACGAGAAAAATCATCTTAAAACTATAATTGCTCATAAAATCCATCAAGAAAATATTCCTAGGCCAGAAAATGCAGAAAACATGCACTTAAAGGGGAAAAACCCTAGGAAAATATTAGGGCAATACGGGTTCTCACAGAATGAGAACGCACACGTTAGTGAGATAGACTCGATGCTAACGGTGGCGGAATGGAAACACACACGTTAGTGAGATAGACTCGATGCTAACGGTGGTTGAAGTTAGTGAATTCAATGTGGTTGTCAAGAATAGGGAAATGGAAGGGTGCGCGGTGGGCGCTGAAATTTCATCAACAAGAAATTGAAATTTGTCAAGGGACAAGAAATTAATTTCAAGTTTGATTTTTGAGAATTTTTCGAGAATAATTTGCCCCAGTTTTCACCAATTATTGCGCAACTGATCAATTGATTTGCATTATGGCATGGTTGCTCCTCCTTGAGGCCTTGATTCGTAAGGTTTTGACTTACGCTTCTTCATCCGATTTCAGCCATGAGTACCTGCACAGGGGCTTGCCAAAATACAACATGCACTTTATGAAAAGAGCAGTGTGATTGATTTGAAAGTCTTGCTTGACTCTTCGACGAAATCCTCAAATGGACTATAAAAAATATTTGCCCCAGTGTGGGCTTATTCCACGAAATCTCACAAATAAAAATTTGCCCCAGTGTGGGCCCATTTGATTGCAAAAATTGGTTTGGATGCCTCTCCATTTATTTGAACAAAGTAAGAAACTGTGTTTCCTATATAGTGTGAAGAAAATGGAACGTCTTGCTTAACTCATACAGAAAATTTCATGATGAATTTCTCAAAATAATGCCAAATTACAAAAGATTTCTTCCTCACTTTAGCATCGATGCTTTGGGTAATGGGTGTTATGTCTGATTTGGAAATGGGAGGTCAAGATTTGTCTTATTCTTGTGCCCAAATGGTATGTAATCCTTTCAATACCACATCTTAGTGAAAGCAAAGAGTTTGTCACCCTTATTTCTTAGGAAAACTTAGTCAACATATAAGCCTTATAAGCTTGCAACAATACGGGTAGAAACGATAGCTAAACATGTGAAAGCGGGTCATAACCTTATGATCACAAATGATTGATGGATTTCTTATGAGCACAATTCTCATTTTGGGTTGTCATGAAGGAATAAGTCTACGATGGACTTTATTAGCTTGTAATTTGGCTTGAAAACGATAGTTAAAGAATAAAACTTTCAAGGACATTGCACCGAAGATCGTATTTTTCCAAAATTGCCCCTATTTTGAATCCAAAGATCTCAGACTTTGTTTGCATTTTTCTCATCATTCACCAGGGATTTTCAGAGTCGATTTTTTTTGCATTTACTTTTCTTGCTTTGTTTTTCGCTTTTCTTTTCCTTCAACTCGGTGGGTTTTCACATGGTGAGTAACGTCAACCCCATACCCAGGCAATTCAGAAATACAGCTAAAATTTTCCGGCATCAGAAATTTTCTTGACAGGGCCATTGCAAAGAACAGAAGTCCGGACTTTCGGCTTTCGTAATAGGGTCTGGTGGGGTGTTTAGAAAAGTTAAGGCTTGAAGGCAGATTTCAAGAGTGGTTTAAGTAATCTGAGATCGCATTGTTGTGCCAACCCTATTTTAGGGTTAAATCAAAATTTGCCAGAGTTTGTGCTCAATTGAGGCTTTCCTCTTTCATTTTCTTTCGATTTTTCGGCCTTCTGCCATTTTTGAACTTTCACAAAATTTGCCCCAGTTTATTTTTGAACTGAGGTTCTCTTTTCTCTTTTCCTTTTGATTTTGTTGCTTTTCACTTTTCACTTTTTGGGACTTTTCTTTTCAACTCAAACTTGCCCCAGTGTGGGGTTTGCGATTCTTAGGGGTTGCCAAACGAAATAATTTATTCTGAAGGCTCAAAAGGGATAACTAGGGATTGAATGTCTGATTGGAAAAGAAGAGGGCCTGACTTTTATTCCGTTCCTTACAATAACTCTGAAAGGAAACTTTCATTAATGCGAAATTTCTTGCATGTATCTGAATTAACTGACTGAGGAAGACTCTTGCTCGTTCATATCTATGAAACATAAGTGATCCGCCGGACAGAACTTGTCCTTTTTCTCTTTTCTTTTCTTTTCAAAATTGAAACCTAGGTAGAATCAAATTTCCCCAATTCGCGGTTCCCTTTCCCCTTTTCCTTCTCTTTTTTTTTCAAAATTCCCCAATGTGGGGTGCGATCATATGTGCACTCGAAAAGAACCACCAATTTTAGCTCAAATGAGGATGCAAGGGATAAATGGTGTTTAGGTTGTAGAAACGATGGCCAAAGTTTCATTCTTACACCTCATGACAACCAAAGTAACGAAATGCTTATTGAAAATCCATTCCCTTTTTTGATATTTGAAAATTTCCCAATGAAGGGTAGTGATCATCAAGGCGCTTATTTGAAACGAAATTATTCTTTTAGAGGCTCAAATGGGAGAGCAAATGATAAAATCTGTATAGGTAGAGAAACGAATGCTCAAAGTATCATTCCAAATTTTCCAAACAAATAAGAATAATGCACATTTTTGCTTTCACTTAGATGTGGATTGAACTAGATTAGACCAATGGGCATTTTTCTAAGCAAAGTTCGCTCCAATTTGCAATTTATCAATCAATGTGACTGATTTTATTTTGGGGTTAAGTAAAGGAGAAAAGGTATCTCATGGGCCTTTTGAGTGACCTCTTTTAATTTTTGAGCACTCTTATTGTATAGCTCGGATCACCAATCTGGTGTATACATTTGTGAGTTTTCAGGCAAGAGGTTCTCAATTTGAGCTTATTTCTTAAAATTCACCATGAAATCTCTTAATGAGCTCAATAAAGAATGAAATGTACACGAGTATTATACAAAACAAATAGTTGCCTGAACAAAAGCTTCATTATTGCCAATGTTTGAAAAATTTTAAAAGCAATACATATGAAAAACATTCTAAAGAACTCCTTTACACATGTATACACACTTTTCCCTCTTAATAGCCCACTTCTCCCTTTGAGCAATGAAATCTTTTACATGTTTTACACGAGCGCTTTCAGATGAATTTTCAAATTCACATTGCAGGGCCTGCCCAAGAATCAAGTAATTTTCAAACTTTATCAGATCAAAATTGTTATCAGATATAGAAAGATATTTTCTCCTTATTGAAATATTTTTATGAATGCAGGGGGAAGGGGGAAAAACAAAAGGAAAAATACCCAGAGTCAGTAAGCAAGAATAAAAAATCGGTATGCATGTCCTATGGGGGAACCCTTTTTATGCCAAGGGTAGGCCTAGCATGAAAATGCAATCCTCTAGGGTAGGCACTATACCATACCTGATGAATCCGATCAATTGATTGAGTGAAAAATGATTTGAAAAATTTGGCCAATTTGGAGTGAGAAAAAACATTCGTCCTAAAAAATGAGGACAAAGTCCGAATGAATTGCTTATTTTGATCGACGCATGATGTGTCAAAAAGGGTAAAATGGTCAAATTCATTGAATGAAATTTGATTATTTATTGAAAATTGAATGGATAACCCTAAAAATGAATTAAACTAATCAAATGAATTGAATGAAATCAATTGATCAAACCGATCGAGTGAAAGGATGATTTATTCAAAATCGACCGAATTGCCCTAAAAATAGGTAAACTGGTCAAATGGATCGGATGATTTATTCAAAATTGATTAGATCACCCTAAACAAGGTAAACTGGTCAAATGAATTTAAAACCGACTAGCTTGCCCTAAAAATGAACAAATTGATAAAATGGACTGGATGTAATGGAATTGACGGCTTATTGGTAGTTTCAAAAAATTTATTGCGATGCATTAGTCTATGAGTCTTCTAATATCAAATTTTGGCCTCAATTTATTTATCGTCTCAATAGTGAGGAAATGTTGGTGAATTTGTTCAAATTAATGTCCTTTTCGCAAGGGATTTTTACCAATTTTGATAAAATGGCCAAAAAGTGATTATTAAACGCTCATATTCCAAAGATTGCTCTATGAAAATGATCGGATCCTACCTTACCTTGTGCACTACCCCTTTGAATGGTACAAAATGTAAACGTGCAAATCTCCTTGGATTAAGTATCCGAGACACAGGGCGGTTTATTCCTAACGTGGGGATCCCCTAAATGGCATTCCCCTTCTAGGGTTTATGCATGATGCCAGTTTATTAAAGCAGTAAAATATGCAATTTGAAATGAAACATGACCTAAGGGACCCTTTATTTGTCAGGGTAAGCCTAAAATGAAATGTATTCATGTTACGCATGTGAAGCATTGAATTTAACGTGTCACATCAAATGGGGTAGGCTCCTAGAGAGTGCCATGCCAGGACTCTTATTTCCTTGGGCTAATGAATGCAATGGAGACAAAAACCAAGAAAGGTTAGTTCAATCACATAAATACACGTAGCGAAACAATACAAAGAGATAAAGCAATAAAAGAAAAGAAGGGTTGGATCCCTCCCCTCGTGAATCGTGTCCCTAATAGGGGAAGACAGACTCTACCCTAGGTAAACTATCATGGATGCATGAGGTATTGGCTCACTAATGCATCTAGACTCGATAGGTTTTAGGTCCCCGAGCCTTCAGACTTGGAAACCAAGGGTCATCAATCCTAAGGTTCTTTGTCGGTGGCTCGAGCGATTCCCCAGACATTGCTACGCACACATCGTGTCACGGCTACATGTCATGAGTGAATCTATCAAAAATCCTCAACCTTCGACTAAAAGCTAAAGGCTATGAGCCCAAAGCTTAAAATGGAAGATTGAGTGACCCCTCGGATCATGCTACGCACACATCGTGTCGCGATCACAAGTCCAAGTGAGTCACCTAAAAATCCTAATAGGGTGGAGTGGCGTGACAAGCCACTAAAAGAAAAATAAATGAGGGGTGAAAAATTAAAGCGTATGCACGTATGCTAGTGCTCGTTAGGAGGGGAGGGATCGAGAACCAACGCGAGGCTCTAGGGTAATGTCCCCCCACCCAAATGCAATGCAAAGCGCGGAATCACATAAATAAACCATCCATCCATCAAATCAATCGTACGCCAAATGGGTGAGTGAGTGAGTTGATACGCGCGAAATGCAAAAATCCTAAAAAAGGAAAAATGCAACCCTAATATCCAAATGCTATGCATAAAAAGGGTAGAAAAAGGAAAAGAATAGCTAAATCAAATGCTCGGACCCACTTAGGATGTCCCCAGTGGAGTCGCCAACTGTCGCGCCCCACTTTTTGAGTGTGTGAAAGTAGTGTGTATGTGAACGTGTGTAAACATGAAAATAAAAGGCCGGGGGATTGTGAAATGCGACGGTTTGGCCAAATAAAGTTCAAAAAGGGTTTTTGAATGGAAAAATGGAGTCGCCACTTGGTATAGAGTTAGGGTGTACCAAGTCACCCAAAAAGTGATTTTTGGAAAGAAAAGTAAACAAACCCTTTTTGAAGAATTTTAGGTCTACGTAACCAAAGCAAGGGATCGGGGGTCACATTTGATAAGGGGGAAGGCAAAGGCAAAGCCTAAGGCACTCCCTTACCCTAGCCAAAGCTAGTTGCGTGACTTAGCCCCTCTTTTCCTAATTCTTCTACCCAAAGTATGTTTTGCATGTTGGATATGACTAATGGATATGAAAAAAAATGCAATCCTAAATCTAAAATGACTCGTATGAGGTTTTTTGGTCCCAATCACATGAATTGTGATGGCCAATAAGGAAAACTCTCATAGAGGTCACGGGTAATGCAAATGAAGACCCAAATATGAGTGCAAGTGTGAAAAATGTAAGAGGAATGCAAAATAAGATAGAAATACAAATGTAAGTGCGAGTGTGCAAATGTAAGAAAAAGTACAATGTGTGCAAATGTAAGAAAAGTGCATGTGTGCCAATTGAGAAAATGAAGGTGTTTGTGTGCAAGTGGATGAAAATATGGTATAAATAGTAGTAAATGCATATAAGTGCAATTGGGTGCAATTTGTGAGGTAGAAAATAAATAAGTGATAGGGAAAGAAGAGAAGTGTGTGAACATGGCATGTGGAGTGAGAAAAATATAAGTAGTGGGAAATGTAGATAAAAAATGAAAAAGTGATATGCATGAACCTAGAGGAATGCATCAAGTTGGGTACGGGAATGACTCCTAATTTCACGACTTTAATTTTCCCTTTGATTAGAAGGAAGAACTAGCGTGCTAAGGCTATTTTGTAGCCACACTCGCTCGTTTCCCTTACCAAAAGGGGTCTCTCAGGCAAATGTACCCTATAACTAGCATGAAGATGCAAAAGCCTAAAATGAAGGGGAAAGGATTGGAGGAGCATGCCAAATGCTAGAAAACTAAGAAAAATGCATGAAATGTAGTGAAACATGCAAGTATGAACTAGCGAGGGAAATCCCTAAGGGTCTAGTGTTGGACTAGCCCATATCTATGAATTCCTACTAGCGTTGGACTAGTGGAAAACGGGACAATGAGCCACAACTAGCGTTGGACTAGTGTGGTGACGTGCATTCATCCATCACATTCATCTATGACTATAGAAAGCAAGTAGACATGCCAATCACCTATAAACACGTAGCACATAACACTTAGCATGCTCGACTAAATGCAAGAGCCTAATAAAGCAAATTAACACGTAGCAACGAAAGCAAGCAATCAATCTAATGAACCTATTACATTTGCTAACTAAAACAAAAGGGGAAGGGGAAAAATGGACAAAAATGCTCTCCAAGCCCTATCTATTACAAGCCAAGAGGTGTACACATACCCCATAAAGAATAACTTAATAAAAACAAAAGTAAATGAAAGGAATGAAAGGAATTAAGGAAAGGCAAGGAAAGCAAAGTAGGCATGCAATTGTCACTTAGCACGTTGGATCACATAGAGGAGAGAAAAAAAAAGATAAAAGAAATTATACCTCCCCATTCATGATGTTAGTAACGGGATAACTTGGGCTAGAGTCACCAAAGAAAGGGATAACTTGGGCTAAAACCATCAAAGCAAAGAATTAATGCACCAATTTAGTGGTAAAATGTAAATAAGCCAATTTGAATCCACCAAACCATCGAATCCTTCTTCAATTGCAACTTAAAAATGATCGACTAATGCATAATTTCCAAGCAAAAGTGAAGCATTGATCAAATTTCTGAAATAGAAAAATGACTAAGGACCCAATAGCAACCATTAATCAATCAATCAGGGCCAATTGGAACATTTCAGGAACTTTAAGGGTCCAAGAGCAAAGAAGGTCAAGTAATCACAAATAATCACATAAGTGTTAAAGCATTTAAACAACTTAAACATCCATGTTCGCAAAGCTGGGGGGTTAATTGAAAGTAAAAGGGAAGTTTGAGGGGGCAATTTGATTGAATTTCCCAATTGTTTGTGCCAAAGTAAGATAAAGGGAAGCTTAGGGGGTTAAAAGGCAATTTTGATAATATTTGCATGCATGCATTGAAGAAGCATTGCTCTCGTTTCAGATTTTCTTTCCCTCTGCATCACGCAGCATCTCATTTCCAACCGAACATATCAACAAACATTAATCTTTGAATCAAACAAACCTAAAAACCAACCTTCCCTTCAATCATCAAGCCCAAAACTACACTCTTATTGCAGGATTAAGACAGTAAATCTGGGATGATGGCTGCTAGAAATATCGGCAAAACAGAATGCAGCAAAAGACTTCACATCAACAAAACAAGTGCAGCAAAAATCACTCGTTTCTCTATGATTTTACAACTTGTGAGCTACCCAGAAAGATTACATTAGATTTCAAAAAGCCATCATAAAACATTAGATGAAATCATGTAAGCTAATAACCCATTCAAGGTTCATCCCAGGTTATTTTCAGACACGGTTTCCTGCTGCAATTTTCCTGCTGCAAACTTGAGGCTCAAACAACACAGAGCTGAAGTAACTAAAGCTTCAAGCTTGCAAAACAAAGGCAGTGTTACGGTGCTGTTATGCCACACCATATTGCTTCAATTTACAGCCAACAAATGCATATGATTACCATCAAACAATCAGCCAACCAAAAGAAAATTCAAGCTACTCCATGAAATTCAGCAAACCCAAAAAAGAAAAAAAATTATTTATTCCTCTGCTGCAACAAGCTAAGAACTTCAGGCCTATTGCAGCAGATTTTCTCATTCAGCTTAGATATACGCATGCAAAGCAATCCAAAGGGTTCTAATGGATTTGGCAATTCAAATCAACTGGGAGAACTTGGGATAAGGGAGAGAGGAAAATAAAATATGACTGAGTACCATAACCATTTGCTGAAAACTCCGAACCAGATTTCTAAGACACGCAAAATCAACAAGAGAGAGGAAATTGATGGCTTTCATTTCTATGTTCTCCTAATCTTGCGCATTGCATCTTAATCAAACAACAAACCAAACCCAACCCTTTCCAGCCAGATAAGACTCTAGTTATCCAGCAAATCCAATTTATCAACATCATTCACAGACCACAGAGCTTTCCTTTTTTTTTACCTAGATAAAGTTCTGGCTTATAGACATAAAAAATTCATATAAGAGCATAACGACGTAAGAAATCGATGCAGCTGCATTAGTTTTCCTTCAGCATATCGGATTATTTGGACAAGAACTCCATATGTGATCGTTATCCTGCCCTGAAAGCAGCGAGGAAGAAAACATTGTTTGACACAAAATGATAGACACCAAAACCTGATTTCCTTCCCTTTCTCGTGCAAACATCAGGCCATGGTTCCCTCTTTAAATGAAACCCATGCAATCCAGATAACATCGTACTATGAACCCCACCTAAACAGATTTCATTAACCTGAGCAATAACAAACCTAAGACAAACATTGGCCCAACAAATTTCGTTACCAAAACCAGAAATCATGCAGAAAGATGACGTTTTTTACTACCGACAAAGAAAGACACAAACAGGTTACACGATTCTCATTTCAAAGGTTAAGGGTGAGAAAAAAAAAGGGTAAGGATGCATTACGGTGCTCTTCCGATGACGGTTATCGGCGATGCTGGATGATTGTAATGCGGCGGTGGCGGTCGTTGGTCCCCCTACTCCTCAGCCTTGCCTCTTCCGAAGCTCGGTTTCCTCTTCCAATCTCACCCAGAAACTCAACTCTCTCTCTCACCCAACCCTTTTGCCTTAGCCCCCCTCAGAATTTTTCTCCGTTCATCCGCTGTTCCCCTCTCTGGTTTTCTTTCCTTTCTTCAGATTTTGCAGCCGTCACTCGATGCCCCCCTTCTTGAACCCTTAGCCTTTTCTTTTATATCCCCTCCAAACCCCTTAAACCTTATCTCAATGACTCTAAAGCAACCTCAGCTCCTCTCCTTATTGTTAGCCGTAGGATTTGCCAGAAAATGGCATATGTTTTTACGCTGCTGCATGCGGCTATATTTCCCTTTTTTTTTTTTTTTTTAAAAGGTAATTTAACAAAATTGATAATAACATTAAGTAAAAAACAACAACAATTTAAGTAATATCACATCAAAATATACAAACTAAAACAACAAAGTTGCCATTTTTCAATCTTTTTTCCCTTCATTTTTCACTTTCATCTTTTTTCTTTTCTTTTTTCTCTTTTTTTTTTAATCAAATTAGTAGATAAAATAAATGCTCGTAAACTAATTAAAATACAATAAGAGGCACGAAACAGGAAACAACCAAAATAAATCTAAAATTGAAACAAAAAATCTAAAAATAAAATTCGAAACCAAAAATTTGGTGTCTACATTAATCATCTAAGAAAGTAAGTGACGATCAACCTTGCAAATCTTGACTTATGGAAGTTGTTTAGTACTTCTGAGTTCATAATTTCTTATGGGTAGTTTTAAATTATTGTAAAATTGGTGAGTGGGCTTTATGAATTCCCACTATG
>NW_020862212.1:0-33932 GCF_003713205.1 Coffea eugenioides | reverse complement strand
GTCGCGTTTTAAAGGCGCGTTTTCTGTTCTGCAGGCGCAGAATTGAAAACGCGATTCTGAGAAACGCGACTTATAGTCGCGTTTCCTTGGAAAACGCGTTTTCGGCTTCGATTTTTAGCAGAATTTCAACTTTTGAAAAATTACAAAAGGTACCTCAATGACTCAAAATGCATCATAGATCATTTGTTTGCCAATTTTAATCACTGGAACAAATGTAAAACATTAAAAACATGCATTTTACCCCTTTATAATGAATCAAAAACACCTTTAACGCAAATCGAGGGGTTGAGTTGTTTGATCACAGTTCGCCTTTTTCACCTCAAATGGTCATTCTTGCTTCCATTTGCCAACCCTATCACACAAAAACAACAAATTAACTAAAACACTTATTCAAACCACAAAATGACACCAATTTAACACATATAACATAAACATTGGGTTGCCTCCCAATTAGCGCTTTTGTTTATAGTCGTTGGCTCGACTCACACATTCAGTTTCTTAAATTGAAGAAGAGTCGCCCAAAAGACATATGAGTCCTTTGGGTACGATTTCACCTGCCAAGTAGGGTTTCACTCGTTGTCCATTGACCTTAAACCTTTCATTTCTTGAATTTGCCACTTCAACCGCTCCATAGGGAAATACTTGAGTGACTTCAAATGGTCCAGACCACCTTGACTTCAATTTTCCTGGAAATAACCTCAGGCGTGAATTGAATAAAAGCACTTTTTGCCCTACCTGAAATTGTTTAGGAATAATGTGCTTGTCATGCCAATATTTGATCTTTTCTTTGTAAATTTTGGCATTTTCATATGCATGTAACCGGTGTTCCTCCAATTCACTCAACTCAAGTAATCTCCTTCCACCTGCAAGATTAAAATCTATATTAATTGCTTTAATAGCCCAATAAGCTTTATGTTCAATCTCTACAGGTAAGTGACAAGCTTTTCCATAGACTAAACGATACGGCGACATCCCTAAAGGAGTCTTAAATGCCGTTCGGTAAGCCCATAGTGTGTCATCTAGCTTTGTAGCCCAATCCTTGCGTGATTTATTCACAGTTTTCTCCAAAATGAGCTTTATCTCACGATTAGCTAGCTCCGCTTGTCCATTGGCTTGAGGATGGTACGGGAGTGATGTCTTGTGCCTACAACCATATTTAAACAATAAGGAATCCAGTTGTTTGTTACAAAAATGTTTTCCTTCATCACTTATTATGGCCTTAGGTATACCAAATCTACAAAAAATATTCTTTTTAAGGAATCGGAGTACAACCTTAGAGTCATTAGTAGGTGAAGCGATTGCTTCTACCCATTTAGAAACATAATCCACTGCTACTAAGATGTACTTATTATTAAAAGAGCTTGGAAATGGTCCCATAAAGTCTATACCCCATATATCAAATAATTCAACTTCTAAGAAGGTAGTTAGGGGCATTTCATTCTTTCGAGATATATTTCCAGTTCTTTGGCATGCATCACAACTTTTAACATATTCCCGAACATCTCGATACATAGTTGGCCAATAAAACCCTGATTGCCATACCTTTGCCACAGTTTTTGAGGTGCTAAAATGTCCACCTGTTTCAAGGTTATGACAATGATATAAAATATTATGTACCTCGTTTTCGGGAATACATCTACGTACCATACCATCGGCACAATGTTTATACAGCAATGGTTCCTCCCAAAAGTAACTTTTGACATCATGTAAGAATTTCTTCTTTTGATGGTAATTAATTCCCTTTGGAATCTCTCCACTTACCAAAAAATTAGCAATATCAGCATACCATGGAGAATTGATAATTGCTAGGACAAACTCATCCGGGAAATTCTCTTGAATAGGAACTTGATCCTTGACTGGAATATATTCTAGGCGTGATAGATGATCCGCTACTAGATTCTCTGTTCCCTTTTTGTCTTTTATTTCCACATCAAATTCCTGCAATAAAAGAATCCACCGAATTAGTCTTGGTTTTGCATCTTTTTTATGTAACAAATATTTAAGAGCCGCATGGTCCGTATATATAATAACTTTAGATCCTACTAGATAAGATCTAAATTTATCCAAAGCAAATATCACTGCCAATAGCTCTTTTTCTGTGGTTGCATAATTGAGTTGTGCTTCATTTAGCAACTTGCTAGCATAGTAAATGACGTGCAACCGTCCTTCTTTCTTTTGTCCCAAAACTGCTCCAACCGCATAATCACTTGCATCACACATCAATTCAAATGGTAGTGACCAATCAGGCGAAGTTATAATTGGGGCCGAAATCAATTCCTTCTTCAACCTTTCAAATGCAACCAAACAATTGTCATCAAATTGAAAAGGAGTATCTTTACATAATAAATCACATAATGGCTTTACTATTTTAGAAAAATCTTTAATAAAACGTCTATAAAAGCCAGCATGTCCTAAAAAACTCCTTATCCCCTTGACATTGCTTGGGGGTGGCAATTTTTCGATGACTTCTATTTTGGCTTGATCCACCTCAATTCCCTTGGAGGAAATCTTGTGTCCTAAAACAATTCCTTCTTTTACCATAAAATGACATTTCTCCCAATTCAGTACAAGATTTGTTTCCTCGCATCTCTGCAAAATCAATTCCAAATTATGAAGACACTGATCAAAAGATGAACCATACACAGAAAAATCATCCATAAATATCTCCATAATTTTCTCAATATAATCAGAAAAAATAGCCATCATGCATCGTTGAAAAGTTGCGGGAGCATTGCATAACCCAAATGGCATTCTTCTAAAGGCAAAAGTGCCATAAGGACATGTAAATGTGGTCTTCTCTTGATCCTCTGGAGCTATAGCTATTTGATTATATCCTGAAAAACCATCAAGAAAACAGTAAAATTCATATCCGGCTATTCGCTCCAATAATTGATCAAGAAATGGTAGGGGAAAATGATCTTTTCTTGTTACCGTATTTAACTTACGATAATCGATACACACTCTCCACCCTACCACAAGTCTAGATGGAATTAATTCATCATTTTTACCCACGATTGTAGTCATTCCACCTTTCTTTGGTACCACATGAATTGGACTAATCCAAACACTATCGGAGATAGGAAAAACTATACCTGCGTCAAGCCATTTAAGAATTTCATTTCTTACCACCTCTTTCATGTTTGGATTGAGTCTTCTTTGTGTTTCCACCACTGGTTTGCAACCGTTCTCCAATAAAATTCGATGCATGCATATAGACGGACTTATACCTTTAATGTCTGAAATTGTCCATCCAATTGCCTTCTTACGCCTTCTTAGAACTCTTAACAACTTTGCACACTGTTCATCATCAAGGTCAGCACTAACAATTACAGGTAAAGTTTTATTTTCTCCAAGAAATTCATACCTTAGATGAGTCGGAAGTGGCTTGAGCTCTAACTTTGGAGGTTCAATTTCTGAAGGTTGTGAAAACCCTTTTCCTTGGCCAAGACTTTCATACAAATTACCCCTTTTATAAGGTGCTTGAAAATCCAAGTATTTGGCCAATTCTTCAATTTCTTCACAAACATCTTCTTGCTTACCTAAACTCATTAAACAATACTCAAGAGGATCTAAGTCAAAGTTGACTTGACTCATCTCTTGGGTTAGTTTATCAATTGTGCCAATAGAATAAGCATGATCGGTAAAAGAAGGGTATTTTTCCATTTCATTCAAATTAAATTCTACCTCTTCTTCACCTACTTGAAACTTAAGTTTGCCATTTTTTTACATCAATAATAGTACCTGCAGTAGCTAGAAATGGTCTACCTAGAATAATTGGCATAGATATATCTTCTTCCATATCTAATACCACAAAATCCACTGGAATGATAAATTTTTGAACTTTTATCAATACATTCTCCAACACTCCCAATGGATATCTAATAGACCGATCCGCTAGTTGCAAAGTGATATTAG
The DNA here is from genome assembly GCF_003713205.1 of Coffea eugenioides. Lineage (NCBI taxonomy): Eukaryota > Viridiplantae > Streptophyta > Magnoliopsida > Gentianales > Rubiaceae > Coffea > Coffea eugenioides. The sequence goes on along the minus strand of NW_020862212.1, from coordinate 30,017 downwards.
TGCGTTTAAGCTCATGCAAACCCAATTGTCTAGCCACCGTTAAAGGTATTAATGATACACTAGCACCAAGATCACACAATGCCTTAGAAAAATCAACGTTACCTATGGTGCAAGGTATAGAAAAACTCCCCGGATCCTTCAACTTCGGTGGTAGCTTATTTTGAATAATTGCACTACATTCCTCCGTTAATGCTATTGTTTCGCAGTCTTCCAACTTTCTTTTTCTAGTCATGATTTCCTTGAGAAATTTCGCATAAGATGGAATCTGCAAAATAGCATCGGCAAAAGGAATGTTAATGTGCAATTGTTTGAAAAGTTTAACAAATTTTTCAAAATCTTTATCAAACTTATTTTGCTTTAATCTTTGTGGAAATGGAACCGCAGGGGGTATTGGAATGGTAGTGGAAGATGATGGTTGCTTTTCTCTTGGATTCTCCCGCCTATTTTCCTCCACAATCGCCTCTTGGTTCCTCTGCTTTTCTTCTTGTTTTTCATTCTCATCTTTCTCAACTTCCTTCACTGGAGGATCTTCTAATTGTCTACCACTACGAAGAGTAATGGCTTGCACCTGCTCCTTAGGATTGACCTCTGTTTTGCTAGGTAATTCTCCTTGATTTCGATTATTCAAAGAACTAGCAATTTGACCAATTTGGACCTCTACATTCCTGTACATTGTAGTGAGTTGATCCAGTCTCCCTTCTACTCGTTCAAATCTGTCCGAAGTCACCTTAGCAAGTTTTTCCACCGCGATCTCCCAACTTGGTTTAGTTTCAGCCTGTGGTTGCCTTGGTTGAAATCCCGGCGGATTGGTTGGCCTTTGTTGATTTCCTTGATCCTTCCATCCGAAGTTTGGATGATTTCTCCATCCCGGATTGTAAGTATTCGAGTAGGGGTTATTTTGAGCATTACGATTGTAATTATTGACGAATTGTACCTGTTCAGAATCGACACACTCATTAGTATCATGTTCACCTCCACATACAGAACAGCATGCTACATGTGCATTAGATGAACTTGGACCTTGTCTACTTAGCAATTTCATCACATTATTCATTTGAACACTCAGCATATTGAGAGTGTCCATTTCTATCATACCTGCGTGACGTCTTGTATTACCTCTCTCATTGGCCCATTGATAGTTATTTGCTGCCATTTCTTCTATCAAATTATGAGCTTCTTGGGGTGTTTTTCCCATTAAAGCTCCACCTGCAGCTGCATCAATAATAGTTTTAGTGGAGAAAGATAAACCATTATAAAAGGTTTGTATGATTAACCACTCCGGCAGTCCATGATGTGGACATTTCCGAAGCAAATCTCTAAACCTTTCCCATGCCTCATATAATGATTCACCTTCCAATTGGCTAAAACTAGTGATATCCATTCTAAGCTTAGCAGTCTTACCTGGTGGAAAATACTTATTTAAGAATGCTCTTGATAATTCATCCCATCCAGTGAAAGTATTGGGAGCATGAGAGTGTAGCCAAAGTTTGGCCTTATCTCTCAATGAAAATGGGAACAATCTTAGCCTTATAGCATCATCACTAACTCCATTCATTTTAATTGTATCACAAATTTCCAAGAATGTAGCTAAGTGTGTATTAGGATCTTCTACTGCATTACCTCCAAATTGAGATTGTTGAACCATTTGGATAAGTGATGGTTTAATCTCAAAGTTGTTAGCATTTACCGCAGGCCTTGCTATGCTCGTTTGTGAACCTTGTGTTCCCGGTATAGTAAAATCTCGCAGAACTCGCCTATTTAGGTCATTTTCAGCCATTTCTTCTTCAAATGGTAATTCTATCAAGATATCTTCTATTGGCTGCCAAACCTCTTGTTCCTCTTGATGCAGTGTATTCCTCCTTTGTCTCCGCAATGTTCTTTCAATTTCAGGATCAAAATGTCCAACTTCTCTATTTGATCGGTGCATGCACTACAAATAAAAATAAGAGAAATTTTTGTAGTTTTAATTCAACAACTTGGATAAAAACAATGAAAATGTCTAAATTAATAGAGATGACTAGGCCCTAATATTGCCGCTCCCCGGCAACGGCGCCAAAAACTTGACGGGTTTTCACTTTAAGTGCAAGTTTAATTCCGATTTTACACCCGTTGGACTGCAAGTATACAGGTCGCAATTTTAGTACAAGATGCGTATCGGGTCGATCCCACGAGGAGCAATTTAAACAATTACTAAGCCCCTGTTCTCTCTATTATTTAGACTTACAATTAATTTTTGAGCAGAGAAAGTCTAATGCTGTAATCTACAAATCTGATATACAAATCTAGTTTAACAAATGCTGAATGCAAATAGAGAAATTTCACTTAATGAAGATTCTAGGGATGTAGATTCCACTTATGGCATAAACTACACAAATGAATGGATTTACTTCTTGCTATTATTCTTGCTTAACCAGAGATTTATTTCCAAGATTACCAAGTCTCATTTTCATGATGAAATGGCTTAGAGCAATATAGATTTCCCTATTTTCATGGTGAAATACTACTACTACTCCGTTTTATTTCATGAAATGCTCAATAATCCACCTAAGTGTATCTCTATTTTCATGAACATACAACTCAAGCACTACTCATGTGTTTCAATTGTTATTACCAATTCTCATTGAATAATAACACTATAAACATGCTATTGGTGATCAATCAATAACAAGAAATCACAGCTACACAAGTAGACAAGTTAACTCAAGATATAACAAGTGTAAATCACATTCAATTAGTATTATTTAGCCATAAGTTTCATCTACTCCCTAGATGAAGGAGTTTAGCTACTCATGAATGATTTAACAATCAAATTCACAAGTTTATTACTGCAAAACATCATAAAGTACAAGTATAAGAAAGATAAAAGAAAGCTTAGCCAATTGAAGGTGAAGCTCTCCAATTCCTGCTATGTTCTTGCACAATATGATTACAAGTGAAAACTCTAAATGCTTATCTAAGAACTCTTAACTAGAGAGAAAACTTGTTGCAAGAAGGAAAACTAGCTACGTCTGGTCATCCAGGCTTCTCCCCTGTATTTCTGCATAAAAGGTGGTAGAAATTCCATTCCTCTCACTTCATAATTTCCTCCACTCAGATTTTGTAAAAAGAAGTCAAAGATATGATGTTTCCTTTTGTCCACACTCATTTGGTCTTCTCTTTTATTGCAGAAGCATGTGCACCGAATTCCCTTGCATCTTATAGCTGGAAAGTGGTATGCACACAAGAGAATTGACTGAGTCAAATTGCAGAATTTCGGCTATAAAACGCGCCTACACAAAACGCGGTATAAACTCGCGTTTTTTCTACTCGCGTTTTCACTCTGGCCTTATTTCAACTGCGATTTTCTCCATGATAAAGGCCAAACTAGCTTTTGTGCAAAACACAAAAGTTGTAGCCCTTTGAGTTAGCTTTCCAATGCTTCAAGAATCATCCAAATCGGAGCATTGTAGCCTGAGATATGATCGAAATACTGTCACCTGTTCAAACCTCTGTTTTAACTTCCGACCACAGAATGCAGCTTCTGTATTCCAACGTTTTGCCCATGAAGATGGCAGAAATGGATTTCGATGTCTTCATACGAATTGTAGGTCTCTTTCTTAGCTTTAAAATGGTATAAAGATCACCTCAATCCGATAAGTGTAGCTCCAGATATGGTCAAAATACTGAAGAGTGTCAAAACTGACTTGTATTGCATTTCCTCACTTGAACATTTTTCACTTCATTCTTCTTGTTGCCACTTGAATTCATCACCAAATCTCTATTTTTTACCTCATTTGACATCCTTTGGTGATTGAATCATCATTCCTGCATAAAAATGAAGTTTTTACCATTAAAATCAATAGAAATGCAATATTATCCACTTTTACCAAAAATATATAATTTTACCAAAAACCTCTTTATTTTATTTATAAAACTAAATAATCAACTCAAAATTAACTAATAAAATGCACTTAAAAATACGTAAAATAAACTCTTATCAATCATAGCATATTTCAACATTTAAATCTGCCAATTGTGCAAAGAGCAAGTGAAATCAGAACCCAATTTTTTTAAAGAATATAACACTGCACCAAAACAAATTTAATTGCCTATTTAGCCTCCTGACTAGTCCACCAGTACAATAGCGCATTCTTTTGTAGGGACATGAATAATTTTTGAATGGAAAATCATTCAAAATGTCACTCACATTTTGTAAAATAATTTTTTTTGCCTTTTACTTTTAAAAGTGTAATTTTACGTCCCTTAGAAATTTGCATTAGTCAAATTTGGTCCTTGACTAGTTTTTGTCGGAATCTACCACGTACCTTGCACCTAATCATTTTTTAGGGCCAAAATTGTCAAATCACATTTCACATAAATCGATTTATAGTCCCTCACATTTCACAAAATAAATTTTTACATCCCTCACATTTTACGAAATAAATTTTTTTGTCACTCAAATTTCATAAAATGAATTTTTCATCCTTTATTGATCATATGTACGAATAGTTTTTTCTTATATTTGAAAATCAATATGCATGTCTATTTGATTTTTACAAAATGAATTTTTTCATCCCTTATTGATCATATGTATGAATAGTTTTTTCTTGTTTTTGAAAATCAATGTTTATTTTTATTTGATTTCGTCTGAATAGTATGAATAGTGTGTAATATATCTTTATCTGGTTTCACCTAAACAAACTAATTGTAGTTGTAAATGAAATCAAATAGAGATATATTACACGCTACTCATATTATTCATGTGAAATCAAATAGACATATACTTGGGTTCTAAAAAAAAAATCTATTTGCACACATGATCAGTAGAAGATGAAAAAAATTCATTTTGTAAAATGTTGGAACGAAAATATTCATTCTATGAAATATAAGGGACCATAAATCAGATTATGTGAAATATGATTTGATAATTTTGCCCCTAAAAAATGATCACGTGTAATGCATGTAGTGGATTCCGTCCAAAAAACTAGTAGAAAACCTAGATAGGGACCAAATTTAACCAATGTGAATTTGTAAGGACGTAAAATTATATTTTAAAAGTGAGAGACAAAAAAAGTCATTTTGTAAAATGTGAAGGATGTTTTAAACGATTATTCCTATTGCAATCACAATGAAAATACAAATAATAATATAGTATTGGGAAAATCATTAATATTTGAAATTACAATGAAAATGTCAATATTTAAAGAATAAACAGCACCGAAATTTCTAATTTGATGCATGAGACATTTGAATTGGTGTAGTTGAAATTTTATCCATCGTATTTGATGTGAGATTTCTCTTTTATCAAGGCAAAGTTGCTGAAACTTTTCGAATTGTTATGTAGGATCGTTGTGGTGTATTTTATTTTTTTTTTTGTAAGCAAATGTTTCTTCCTTTGCAATCTTGTGAGTTTAAAATTTAGGCGTTGTAGAAATGCTTGTAGACAGGCTTGTTCTATGGTGAAATTAAATTGAGGGCTAAGATTGATACGGCAAGGAAGTTGGAAATAAATTCCTATTTTTGTTAACGAAAATAATGAATGAACATATGGGGTAATTTGGTTGAAAGAATGAACCGTAGGATACTATGTTGTTATCTCTTATTATGGTTTTGTAGGAGTTTTAATTCGAGTGAAATTCTTAATTGGAGGAGTCTTAATTGGAGTAGGAAGGTGTGTAGAGGGAGGAGTCTTAATTGGAATGAAATTTCTTATTTGACGGTAATGCTAGAAAAACTGGAATAAATTAAATGGAATTCTTATATGACAGAAACTTAGTGGTGTCTTTCAAACTTGCACATGCTGAATTTTATGGAATAAATTAAATATGAAATGCTAGAAAATGGAATTGGGAATCAGAAGATGTATGAAGATTTGTCGTTGAAAACCCCTACTCAAATTTATATAGATATAGATATAGATATATGTATATCTCAAGACAAAAGAATTAATTAAAGTTACATACCATATGGTATTCAAATACCGAGGTTTGAAGCAGGGCAATACAATGTAAAGATGATCAATTAAAAGAGAACATATGTAAGACCAATTCCAATTAACTTCACGTTATTTATTACTTCCAACAAGGGTATGATCGACAGTACGTAATCCAAATAATTATTAGTGAGTAAATAGCGTATATAAATGAAAATATTCCAACTAATTACTAGTAAGTTCAAGTTATAATAAAAATATTTTTGCGTGAATTTGGAATGTGTTTGGATTCAATTGATAAACATTACAGTCAAGATGAGCTCAAGTTTAACAAAACATTGCTCATAAAAGAAAAAGAAAACTATTAACCAATTCATAAAAAACCTTTTGATGAGCAAGTAGTTTAGTTTTTCACTGATTAGCTCAATTCATTACGTTTATTTCTAAACTACTCAAAAACAATGTTTTAAAAGGAAGAGAGACAAATAAAGCCTTCTTCCTGAGGAGGATATAGCCTACATTGATCCATGCTACTCTATCCTCAAGAAATTACGAGTTGGAATGCTACAGAAGAGCAATTAATGGAAATTTACAGGAATGTTTGCTTCCAAATTACGAAATTTTAGCTACCCAATTAATGGAAAGCGAACAGTGTGATCACAGAATATTTCTTCCATTTTTGTAAAGTCTTCCATCTTTCCATGTATGTATAACTGCTTCTCATGTCATAAGAACTTCAGCCGATAATTCTCTTCCGTCTTCTTCTTCTTGTCCTTCACGTTTGTTCATACAGTTTTTGTTAGTTAAAGTTGAACTGCCATTTCTGACATTGACTAACACAAGAAATTGAAGTTGAAAAAAGTGACTTGCTCGATCCCTAAATATACGCCAAGCCTATAAATACCACCCATTGCTTTCCAAGTTCCTCATCCCTCAGATTATTACAGCAAAATCTTAGCCTTTACAGATTCTAGTAGCCACCCCTGATAAGAAAATAAACAGCAAAATGAGATTTCTTGCTGTCCCATTTCTCTTCATTTTCTTCCTCTTGCCATCAGCTGAGAGTGTAACGTACAATGTGCAGAGTTACGGGGCGAAATCTGACGGAAGAAGTGATTCCACGAAATCTTTTCTGAGTGCATGGGCTGCAGCTTGTGCCTCAGTTGAGCCTGCAACAATTTATGTTCCAGGAGGAAGATATTTGGTTGGTGGAGCATCATTTTCGGGCCAAAATTGCAAGAATAATGCTATAACCATTCGCATTGATGGAACCCTTGTTGCTCCATCTGATTATAATGTCCTTGGACATACTGGTAAGTGGCTCGCGTTTGAAAGAGCTAATGGACTTTCAATATACGGTGGAACCCTTGATGGCCAAGGGACTGGTCTCTGGGCATGCAAAAACTCCGGCAAGAATTGCCCTAAAGGAGCAAGGGTAGGTTGTATAGTCTCCACTGCTTTGTTTTTTTTTTTTTTTTCCCTTACAAGAATCGGCAACATTTAAACTACTTTAAAGGGGTACAATACTAAAATCACCCTCAAACTTTGATTGCAGGTGTAAGAGTTTGAACGCTTGACCTATAACCAAGACTAAACATATTACTTTAATTCCGCTGTAGTATTTGTCAAGCAAAATAATCCCACACAAAACTAGTTTCGTATTGTTTTATATTGGAACCACGAAAGAGAAAAGTGGCATTTGGAGTTCTAGATGATTCCTTAATCAAATGTCTTCATTTTCATCCTTTTTTACCAAATACCAAATAGGTGTGTGCTATGAACTGAAAAATCACAATGCGCTATGAGCATGTACCTTGAAATTTTATTCCCCGTTCAGTTGAACTAGAATGTATGACTAATCATTTCCCTTAATTTGTTTCTTGTTTTTTATGCTGCTACAGTCACTGGGATTCTACAATTCAAACAAAGTATTGGTCAGTGGATTAAGTTCGTTAAACAGTCAATTTTTCCATATCAACCTTGACGGCTGCCAAAACACTAGGCTAGAAGGAGTAAAGATTTCAGCTCCAGAAAACAGCCCAAACACTGATGGAATTCATGTCCAATCATCTTCTGGTGTTGCAATTACTAACTCTCACATTGGCACTGGTGATGATTGCATCTCATTAGGCCCTGGATGTTCCAACATATGGATTGAGAATATCGACTGTGGTCCTGGCCATGGAATAAGGTATCAAAATCGGAAACTTATTAAGAGTCCATTAAAGTTCTTTTCAGTTGCTGTAATTCTGATTTATTTACTCAATACATCGATTTTGTGCTTGTTTCAGTATTGGCAGTTTGGGAAGCAATTTGCAAGAACCAGGAGTTAAAAATGTGACAGTTAAAACTGTTACACTTTCGGGCACACAAAATGGTCTGAGGATAAAAACATGGGCAATGCCTAGCAATGGATTTGTTACTGGAGTTCTGTTTCAGCATGCAGTAATGGTTAATGTCCAAAACCCCATCATTATCGACCAAAATTACTGCCCAAATAGGGCCAAATGTCCTGGTCAGGTATGATCAAAAGGGTTATTATTATTATTATTTATGTTTTGCAAAAACATTTATCTATAAAAAAAGATCAGAAAATGGGAGCTGATAAATGTGTACATTAATTTTTTGGCAGGCCTCAGGTGTGAGGATTAGTGATGTGACATACCAAGATGTACATGGAACATCAGCAACTGAAGTTGCTGTAAATTTTGACTGCAGTAAAAAGTATCCATGCAGCCGTATAATTCTGGAGGATGTCAATCTTTCCTACAAAGATCGACCAGCTACGGCTTCATGTGTCAATGCGGGCGGATCTTCATCCGGTCTAGCTGTGCCCAAAGCCTGTTTGTAGGAGAAAATGCATGAAGTTCCATACAGTATTTAAAATACGTGCAAAATAGTTGCACAAATCTTGTAGAAAATAAGGGCTCACTTAAGAAAGTGAAGCAGTCTAGCTTTTTATAATGGTACTGTCAAAGTGTAAATCTTGCTTGTGCCTGTGGCTGGATTGGCCTTGCGATCAACACATTATTTGATATTAATACAACAAAATATGTTCTTTTGTGGCTTGAACATCTTCTCTCCTTCAGTTATTTGATTTGGTTTATGGAACTTTAAAATCTCTTGGCAAGTAATATGGCTTTAACATCTTCTAATTAATTGTTTATGGAACTTTATCCTTGATATCCTAAACTTTTTTGTTGTGTCAAAGTAATAATGGTCTTCTGGCTTGTCGATCTGTGAAACTCAATCTATTAATTTATCCTTGCATATGCACATAATTGGTTACGACACCTTCACAAATGTTATGTATCTTTGCGTAAAAACTTTATCCTTACTTTAGAAGATCCATAGTTATTTATTCAGGTATAAGAGTAATTGAAAAAAAATAGAGTCGGATTGAGGAAGTGAAGTCGGATAATCGTGCCAGATACTCGTCAGAGAATTTTTCGAAATAGAGTGTTTAACAGTATACGGTGCCAGATAGTGAAATTCGCTTCAGATACTGCTTCGTATACTTGAGCGGGAAAAATCTGCAAATTGCGCAACTTGCACAACTTGCAGATATCCTTTCATCCTTTTTTCTGGCAGCATCCATGACATTTTGGCAACAACTTTTTGGACCCAAGACATCAACTTTTGTTAATTTTGTGTCATTTTATCTCACAATTTTGACTCTTCAACACCAAGCCAAGTTTCTTGTGGAAGATTCAAAAACTCTTGAAGATTATAAGTAGAGGAGCCTTTAGTCTTAGAAGGAGCTTTTGGGAGTTTTAGTTTTAGTTAGTTTTAGAGAGGGAGAGAGCTTTGGAGCAAAAGAGGTTGTGTCTTGCCCTTTAAGGCAAGACACAAACCCATCACATTCATAGCCTTTTCCATTTCTCTTAGTTTGTAGGACTAGTTTAGGATTTGTATTATGTATTCATTCTTGTAAAAGTTGAGCAAGGAGGAAGATTGAGATGAAGAAGGGGCCCGGTGGAGGCTCTAGTGACAAGGGTTATCCTCTTTCCCAAACTTTTTATCTTGTATTTAACTCCATGTTTAGTGAATCTACTAGTTTGGATACTATGTTGTTGATGTTGTTTTAAAGTTTACACCTTGGGTATTTGGTTGAACTATTTATGATTGCTATGTGTTGATTTCTTGATTATTTTGGGCTATTATCTTGATTGAGTTATATCACACTTTTATTCTCAAAATCATGATTAACTAGCCATTGATTGTGATAACCTCAAAGTATTAGATTTGCAATGAAAATTAGAATTTGACACTAGTTTATGAAAGTGTTAAACCGAAGGAGTACACTCACGAAAGTAGAGGTGCACCTTTATGGCTTGTTTTGTACTCCCTCCGTCCCGAAATGAATGTCGCACTTCGGGTCTTGAGTTTCTTTTCAACAGTGTCGCATTTTGGTCTAAGTTCCAGTGCTACCCCTTCCGTGCATTACTCCATTGAGTGGCAGAAAGAAAAAGAAGGGTTGACAAGATGTGTGGGACCCATACTTTAAAAATGTGTCCAGCCTTTTTTTTGAGAAAGTAGCTTGCACGGCCATTGTTTGCATTTGCGGTGAGACTCACGCATATCAGTGCAACTCTTGTAGTTTTATGGGATCCATCAAAAACTTAAAAGGAATCTGGTATATTTAAGGGCATGAGATGGAAATGAGAGAAAGTTTTATTGCCAATTATAGCAAGTGACATTAATTTTGGGACAAACCAAAAAGGAAAGCATGACACTTTCAATGGGACGGAGGGAGTAATAATTTCATAGAAGCAAATAAGCTTAAGGTTGATTTCATAATCACGAAAATAGGTATGGATTAACTATAGGTATGGTTGGTATACCAGCGAAAGCGGGTATCACGTATATAAGGAAATTACGCCATGTCTTAACCGAGATTTTAGTACTCAATTAGTCGAGAAGTTGCACTAGCATGAGTAGATAGGGATTCCATTACCCGGGGAGCTTTCATTTGTATTTTTTTCCCATTAGTAATTTAGATTTATTGATTTTAATTTGTTGGTAGTCTAAATAATAGAGAAACTTTAGTAGTGCTAGTAGTTGTCCGTTTTTCCTGTGGGTTCGACCCTAATTACCCTATACTCATCCACGACCCGTATACTTGCGAAAAATCGCGTGTGGGATAGTTTAGGAGATTATAAATTCAAAACTTGACTGTGGATTGAACTTTATTGTTATATGCATACCCCGCGCACGTCATATACTTTTGCCTTTGCTGCTCATCACGATGTGCTCTATCCATATTTTCTGATAACTTACATTTTGTTGCTTGGGAATAAATTTTAACTTAACCAAAAAAAAAAAAAAACAGCCTTTGATGCAGGGTTCAAGCAATTAATAGCTTTGATATACCCGTAATTAAAGATGTCGGATTGGAAATAGTGACCTTTATGAGCCAAAAATAAACAAAGAGAAGGTGAAAATGAATCTAATAAACTTTTGAACCATTTTTTAAAAAAAAGTCTTTAAAAACATAGAGATAACTTTAATATTTCCATAGTAACACACTTTTATATCATATATTCCCTTTAAAACCTATTTAATTCACATAAGTCTTTTCAACCTTTTCTTTTCTTTTTTTTTTTGCCCGTCTACTTCCAATAATAATACTCTATTTTTTTTAAATTACTCTTATACCTGAATAAATAACTATGGATCTTCTAAAGTAAGGATAAAGTTTTTACGCAAAGATACATAACATTTGTGAAGGTGTCGTAACCAATTATGTGCATATGCAAGGATAAATTAATAGATTGAGTTTCACAGATCGACAAGCCAGAAGACCATTATTACTTTGACACAACAAAAAAGTTTAGGATATCAAGGATAAAGTTCCATAAACAATTAATTAGAAGATGTTAAAGCCATATTACTTGCCAAGAGATTTTAAAGTTCCATAAACCAAATCAAATAACTGAAGGAGAGAAGATGTTCAAGCCACAAAAGAACATATTTTGTTGTATTAATATCAAATAATGTGTTGATCGCAAGGCCAATCCAGCCACAGGCACAAGCAAGATTTACACTTTGACAGTACCATTATAAAAAGCTAGACTGCTTCACTTTCTTAAGTGAGCCCTTATTTTCTACAAGATTTGTGCAACTATTTTGCACGTATTTTAAATACTGTATGGAACTTCATGCATTTTCTCCTACAAACAGGCTTTGGGCACAGCTAGACCGGATGAAGATCCGCCCGCATTGACACATGAAGCCGTAGCTGGTCGATCTTTGTAGGAAAGATTGACATCCTCCAGAATTATACGGCTGCATGGATACTTTTTACTGCAGTCAAAATTTACAGCAACTTCAGTTGCTGATGTTCCATGTACATCTTGGTATGTCACATCACTAATCCTCACACCTGAGGCCTGCCAAAAAATTAATGTACACATTTATCAGCTCCCATTTTCTGATCTTTTTTTATAGATAAATGTTTTTGCAAAACATAAATAATAATAATAATAACCCTTTTGATCATACCTGACCAGGACATTTGGCCCTATTTGGGCAGTAATTTTGGTCGATAATGATGGGGTTTTGGACATTAACCATTACTGCATGCTGAAACAGAACTCCAGTAACAAATCCATTGCTAGGCATTGCCCATGTTTTTATCCTCAGACCATTTTGTGTGCCCGAAAGTGTAACAGTTTTAACTGTCACATTTTTAACTCCTGGTTCTTGCAAATTGCTTCCCAAACTGCCAATACTGAAACAAGCACAAAATCGATGTATTGAGTAAATAAATCAGAATTACAGCAACTGAAAAGAACTTTAATGGACTCTTAATAAGTTTCCGATTTTGATACCTTATTCCATGGCCAGGACCACAGTCGATATTCTCAATCCATATGTTGGAACATCCAGGGCCTAATGAGATGCAATCATCACCAGTGCCAATGTGAGAGTTAGTAATTGCAACACCAGAAGATGATTGGACATGAATTCCATCAGTGTTTGGGCTGTTTTCTGGAGCTGAAATCTTTACTCCTTCTAGCCTAGTGTTTTGGCAGCCGTCGAGGATGATATGGAAAATTTGACTGTTTAACGAACTTAATCCACTGACCAAGACTTTGTTTGAATTGTAGAATCCCAGTGACTGTGGCAGCATAAAAAGCAAGAAACAAATTAAGGGAAATGATTAGTCATACGTTCTAATTCAGAAGCACATTGTGGTTTTTCTATTTGGTATTTGGTAAAAAGGGATGAAAATGAAGACACATTTGATTAAGGAATCATGTAAAACTCCAAATGCCACTTTTCTCTTTCGTGGATCTAATATAAAAAACAATACTAAACTAGTTTTCTGTGGGATTATTTTGCTTGACAAATACTACAACAGAATTAAAGTAATATGCTCAGTCTTGGTTGTAGGTCAGGCGCTCAAACTCTTGCACCTGTAGTTGAATCTTGAGGCTGCTTTTAGTATTGTACCCTTTAAAGTAGTTTGAAAGTTGTCGATTCTTGTAAGAAGAAAAAAAAACACAAAGCAGTGGAGGCTATACAACATACCGTTGCTCCTGTAGGGCAATTCTTGCCGGAGTTTTTGCAAGCCCATAGACCAGTCCCTTGGCCATCAAGAGTTCCACCGTAAATCGAAAGTCCATTAGTTCTTTCAAACGTGAGCCAGTTACCAGTATGTCCAAGGACATTATAATCAGATGGAGCAACAAGGGTTCCATCAATGCGAATGGTTATAGCATTATTCTTGCAATTTTGGCCCGAAAATGATGCTCCACCAACCAAATATCTTCCTCCTGGAACATAAATTGTTGCAGGCTCAACTGAGGCACAAGCTGCAGCCCATGCACTCAGAAAAGATTTCGTGGAATCACTTCTTCCGTCAGATTTCGCCCCGTAACTCTGCACATTGTACGTTACACTCTCAGCTGATGGCAAGAGGAAGAAAATGAAGAGAAATGGGACAGCAAGAAATCTCATTTTGCTGTTCATTTTCTTATCAGAGGTGGCTACTAGAATCTGTAAAGGCTAAGATTTTGCTGTAATAATCCGAGGGATGAGAAACTTGGAAAGCAATGGGTGGTATTTGTAGGCTTGGCGTGCATTTAGGGATCGAGCAAATCACTCCATTCTGCCAATAGATATATATTTGTTTACTTCAATTTCTTGTGTTAGGCAATGCCAGAAATGGCAGTTCAACTTTAACTAACAAAAACTGTAGGAGCAAACGTGAAGGACAAGAAGAAGAAGAAGAAGACGGAAGAGAATTATCGGCTGAAGTTCTTATTATACATACATAGAAAGATGGAAGGACTAGTTCTGATTACAAAAATGGAAGAAATATTCTGTGATCACACGGTTCGCTTTCCATTAATTGGCTAGCTAAAATTTCGTAATTTTGGAAGCGAAATTCCTGTAAATTTCCATTAATTGCTCTTCTGTAGCATTCCAATTCGTAATTTCTTGAGGATAGAGTAGCATGGATCAATGTAGGCTATATCCTCCTGAGGAAGAAGGCTTTATTTGTCTTTCTTCCTTTTTTAGAAACAAAGGTAATGAAAAGCTAAACTACTTGCTCGTCAAAAGTTTTTTTATGAATTGGTAATTTTTTTTTTTTGGATTAATCTTTCCTGTACTGGCAGTGTATATATTGTCAGCATTTGATGAATAACAACTATGCAAAATTTGAAGTTGAAATTCAACTTTTGTACACATGTCATAAATCCAGTGGTGATAGTGTATACACTGTCAGTGTATATAAGATTTACTCTCTTTTTTTTTTATGGCCGTAATGTTTATCAATTGAATCCAAACGCAATCCAAATTCACGCAAAAATATTTTTATTATAACTTGAACTTACTAGTAATTAGTTGGATTATTTTCATTTATACACGGTATTTAGTCACTAGTAATTATTTCAAATCCAAAAAACCTTGTTTGACCAGCCAGAAGCTATATAAAAAAATTTTGTTTTTGAGCAAGAAATTTGAAGGAGCTTTTCTTAAAACCCAAGTCATTTTCCATAGATGATTTGTCACTTTGCAGGTTCATGCATGAAAGCCTACTACTGATTGTTGTTCTTATCCCTTTTGCAATATGTAACCATTGGTCAGTTATATATCCAGCGGGTGAATCGAACCGCAGAATGTTTTAAGTCAAAATATGTGCTCTTAACTGAAATCACTAAAAACTGTACCTGAAAGCAACAGTAAGTTTGACGACTATGTTATATCTGAATAGTGCGTGCATTTGGAATTTCCAAAAGAGGATCTCTAAAACCTTTTTGCATTGGCAGTTGCACAAGATCATATGGTACAAACACTAAAGTTCTTTGAAATGATTTTTTTTTTAGGCAAAATTATATTGATGAACAACATTAATTGATGATTATTTGGAAATGCATTAATCTCATTTAGACAACTGGCATTTGAATATAGGGGCTGCTAGACCTCGCCGTACGAGGTGTCTAAGGGTCAAATTATATCGCATGCTATCAAAAACTGCAAGAAACATTGGTGCCCTTAAAACAACCAACGTGCATTCATGAATATTACCCGCACGTCTCTTTCCGCTAATTCAAAACTGCTCCTGTGCCTATCATATATGAGCATATATACATGGACCAATCTGCAATGACCTCTTCTTTTACGATAGGATAATACTAGTATGGCAACCCGTGCAATTAATGCACGGATTAACGTTTAATATAATAATAGTAGTAATTGACTTATTTATATTAGTTACATGAATAAAGGTTAAAAAAAATCAAAAGAGTACTAGTTTAGTACTCTTGCTTTTATCAAATTATGTAATCTCTTACCCAATTTCGCATCCTATTTACCTTATATCCTGTTACTCTCCATATATAGTTGTAAATAATGACCAATTTTTCAAGTTGGTCTTCAACAAATGAGTATGTGTATGCAATTTTATTAATTTTAAATGGGTAACCCAATTAAACTCATTAATTAGTGGCTATTAAATGGATAGATTGGGACTATCTATTTGGACCTAATTAAATTAGACTTAGATTCAAATTCATTAGTAACAAATTCAATAATTATATTCTACTTTTTGCAAAGGCATACTTAACATTCTTTTCTTGTTCTTTAATTTTTGTTAAATTTTATCCTACTTCCTCCCTCCCTCCTTTCAAAGTTTTAATTAACTCATTAAGTATAAATTGATTTCTTGCATTCATACCTAAATTATTTTGAGATTCTTGTAAAGTGACAAAATTAAAACTCCTTATGATCACCACTATGGGTTCTTCTGTGTAATTTTTTAGGTAAAAATTTATTCATTAATGCAATGTGTTCTTATTTTTGTTGTTTACAATGATATATTATTTTGTTGCTTAAGGAATATGGGAGAAAAAATAAATAAAATTTTGCAATGGATTGTAAATGGGTAAGATAACCAAAATCACGTAAAATTATATCCATTTAACCCACTTAAATCATCCATTTTGATAGTTTCATGCCAATCCACAACTATAGTTTCCTTGACTTTACTCTCCCCAATCCTGTACTCCTATCTTTATACTCCTTTTACTATTTAGGATTCATTACCTTATTTTACCTTTTTCGACCCTATACTCCAATACTTCTATTCATTTTATCATTTAGGATTCATTATCTCACTTTTCAAATGTTTTTTTTTTCAAATAAAGAGTTAGAATTATAGTCATGAAGGAAAAATAATTGGGCATAACTTTGGTGAAATACTGCTATTTTTTGTGATGATCACCCAAGATAATCGTTTAAACAAATATTTGTTTTAAAATTTTTGATAAACACTCCAAAAAAAACAACCATCTAAATGCCCACTTTATTAATTTATAATTCATATCAAAATTTTGTTTTATGTGCACTTTCTGATGTACGCATTATATTTGAAATTATCCAGATGAAATTTTACGCATGTAAAAAACTATCTAGGTGACAATGTATGTCAGAATGTTTGTTTCATTGGTTGGAATCATCATCTAATAGGATACGTTTAAAGCTAAAAAAAATTAATTTAGTTGCAAAAGGTAAAATGGTTAAAGAATGGCTCTAATTGGACATGTTATCTAAATATTTGACAAATCTATGTATATACCTGGAAGGACAGTGTTAAAAATGTTACTGTATAAATGACTAAAAAATGGGACTAATCACATTATTTCTTAGATTTGAAAAATCAATCTTATTAATCATGGAATAAAATGGGCCAAAGTGATAAAGTTGTAATGGGGTGAATGATTTTAACATGAAACTAATCAAATTATCCAAAATTATTTTCTTTGCTTATGGAAGGAAAAAGGGCTTAAAGTTTGAAAACAAACTATAAATCATTTTAAGTGGGAAGGAAAGTTTTAAATTTTAAATTTGAATTGTCATAGAATTAGTTGTAAATCACACTATTTCAAACTTTTTAATTGAATTTATGTATTAAAATAAATGAAAAATCTAGAAAAAAAAAGTATGGGAGATTTGGAAGTCATCCAGGAGGCCTTCATTAAAACCTCCCTTGCAATACATATAGAAATATATGTCTCTTTTAAGATTTTAAAATATGGATCCATACAGTCTCTTGTAGTTTTATGTAAAGTGAAAGTGGAAAGAAAGCATCTCTAGCTATGGTAATTGATCGAGACGCACTCCAAATGTGCGTCCGATGAAATTATAATATTCACTTAATTCCCGTTTGATTTTGCATAGATATTCACTCAATTCCCTATGATTTTGTTTGTATCCACATAATTCTCTTGTGATTTTATGTAAAGTGGTTAGACCCTTATTCGACATAATATTTAAGTAAGGGTAATATTGGTAATTTAAATAATGATGTTATGGAGATTTTCACTTTATACAAAACCACGGAGGGGTGATGTGAATAGTTTGAAATCTTAGGGGATCATGTGGTATCATACAAAAGTATGGAGAAATCTATATCTACATCTATATAAATTTGAGAAGGGGTTTTCAACAAGAAGCCTCCACGCACCTTCCCACTCCTAATTCCATTTTTCTAGCATTTCACATTTAATTTATTTCATAAAATATATCATGTGCGCGTTTGTAAAACACCACCACATTTTTGTCAAATAAGAATTCTACTCCAATTAAGACTCCTCCAAGACCATAATAAGAGATAACAACATAGCATCCTACAGTTCATTCTTTCAACCAAATTACCCCTTATATTCATTCATTATTTTCATTAACAAAAATAGTCAACGGTGCCTACATTTCAAATTCGCAAGATTGCAAAAAAGGAAACATTTGCTTACAAAACAAGACGTACACCATAACAATTCCACAGAAGAATTCGAAAAGTTTCAGCAACTTTGCCTGACGAAAGAGATATCTCACGTCAAATATGATGGCTAACATGATTGAGTCATGCAACAGTCATTGTGATTCTGTGATCAACAAGTCCAATGGACAGAAATATATGTCTTGTGGTTATGACGTAGTAACTTATTAGGTTGGTCAATGAACCAATGAGTCTATTAGCCTTGGCCTACTTAATAAACAATAAAAAAGGCAAACATAATAAGCATGAAAGATAAAATAGCATCGAAATGGATATGGTATTTGAACTGCATTAATAATTCATCTATGCAAATTGAGAAGTCAATGTTATTATCGATATCTTAATTTTGAACAACTTAGATTAAATGACAAACACCCCTCCCCCAAAGATTCTTCAACAATCTTAGCATATTTTAAAATTTAAATCTGCCAATTGTGCAAAGAGCAAGTGAAGTCAAAAGCCAAATTTTTTTAAAGAATACACCACTACACCAAAACAAATCTAATTGCCTATTTAGTCCCCTGAGTTAGAAATTTTTTCCATCCACACCTCTGTAGTCTATACTGATTGGACGCTTGAAATTTTAAATTGGATTTTACAATCCGTGAAATGCTACAATCTACTGTTTTTGTTTCTTTCCTAATCCGTGATGTTGCCTCCAGTCAACCCGTCTCATAAATCAAGCGTATGTAGTTCTTAAACCTCTTGATTTATTCCATGTTCATTCAAAAGTTCCATCCTCCCTTTTACCCTTTTTCATTCTAAGTTGTAAAAAACGTCTGTTTCGTCAATCATGTATTTTCCCTTTTTAGTGTTTTTTTCACTCTCTCGTTTCTTTTTATAGTTTCTTATTAGAAGATCAAGAAGCTAGGAAATACTTTAAGACATTTGTATATTGGAATGCTATATAGGTCAAGACATTTGTGGGGTACGTGTGTATCATAGATGGTCTCCTACAAAATTCTACATGCACTATGTTCCTCAATTCTTGTTCGTGGTTGATAAATGTGTATTTTGTGTGTTTTAAGTATATTTTATTATTTAGTTTTGGAGTCTATTATTCTTTTTTATAGTTACATTTTTATGTGTTCAAATGGTGAAAACTTCATGTTTTTGTAAGTTTTAATGATTCAATCATCAAATGGTTTAATTCTATATAAATAGGGCCTTTGTTGAACTTGTTTAATGACTTTGAAAGGTTAGAAACACTACCAAAATGTAGTCTTCATTAGTTTTTTTTTTAATTCATTAGTATAGTATAGTTAGTTTAGTTTATCCATCTTGTACTTGTAGTTAAATTTGTTTTAAGTTCTTCCACTCGGTGGTGAAGCAGCGGAGGTATCGTGCAGCAATTCACATGATTCGAGATTCGCATGGCACTTGGCTTACAGATGATGACTCCATCGGACTGGAAGCAGTGAGGTATTTTGAAGAGTTGTTCTCGGAGGATTCTAGTTTGGATCCCCGATTGTTCCATGTTATTCCTAACTTGAGCTCCGAAATTGATAGTATTTGTCTGGAAAACAAGGTTACGAGTGTGGTCTTTTCTATGGATGGTGATAGTACAGCAGGCCCGGATGGCTTCACAGGAAAATTCTTTACTTTTGCCTGGGAGGTGATAGGTCCTGATGTCTACCCAGCGATTCTAAGTTTCTTTTGTGGAGCAGAACTTCCTTGATTTGTTACGGCCACCTTAATTGTTCTTATTCCAAAGGTCCTAAATCCTCACTCTTTCTCTCAATATCGCCCTATTAGTGTGTGTAACTTTTTGAATAAAATTATTTCTCGAGTTTTGGTATCACGGTTAACTCCGATTTTGCCTCGTATTATCTCTCCTCAGTAAAGTGGGTTTGTGCCGGGTCACAGTATGTCGGATAATTATCTCCTAGCTCAGGAGTTGATATAAGATGTCGGGAAGAAATGCAGGGGTCGGAATGTGGTGGTTAAACTTGACATGGCCAAGGCATATGATAGGATGTCCTGGGTGTTTGTTCTTAAGGTATTGCGTCAATTTGGATTTGGGGAAAGATTTATTGATATGGTGTGGCGATTGCTATCAAACGTGTGGTTTTTGGTGATTGTTAATGGTGTTTCACATGGTTTTTTTAAGTCCTACCGGGGACTTCGGCGGGGAGATCCTCTATCACCGGCGCTTTTTATTATTGGAGTTGAGGTTTTGTCTAGAGGGTTGAATTTGCTTTACTCGCAATCAAATTTTGTGGGATATAAAGTGCCGCGACACTGCCCTGCTATTTCTCACTTGGCTTTTGCAGATGACGTTATAGTGTTTGCCAATGGGTCGGCTTCTTCGCTCAGGAAAATTATGCGAATGCTGGAATTGTATCAATGTGCACCCGGCCAATTGGTGAATACTAGTAAAAGTGATTTTTTGAATCATCCCAGCGTGTCACTGGCTCGAAAAAGCGTCATTGAACGGATTACTAAGTTTTCTAAAAGAGAATTTCCGGTCCATTATTTGGGTTCTCCGTTATTTACTGGTCGGTGCAAGGGAGCGTATTTTGCGGATTTGTGCCAGCACATTGTTGATAAGGTGCTCTCGTGGAAGAACCGCCTGTTATCATCTGGTGGTAAGATCATTTTGATCAAGCACGTGCTGTCGAGCATTCCCCTTCACCTGTTGGCGTCAGCGATACTTCCAAAAGGCTCCTTCCGCATGATTGAACGAGTTTGTGCTAAGTTCTTGTGGGGAACGAGTCTGTGCTAATTTCTTGGTATGGTCTTTTCTTTCATTTTATCATATTGCCAAAGTTTAGCCATAACTCTAGACACAAATATTGGAACCCATGCAACAAGTTTGTGCTAAACCCATGCAACAAGTTTGTGCTAAAGTTTGTGTCTAGAGTTATGGCTAAACTTTAGCAATATGATAAAATGAAAGAAAAGACCATACCTGTACTATAGCTAAATATGAACTTAAATACAAAAGAAAAAGTGATAGGAGAGAAGTCACCCTTGTTTCATGGGTTCCAATATCTCCATTTTGCACCTTAATTTTTCATCCAAAATTTTTTTTGGCAACCCCTAGAGCTAGGGTTGGGATACCAGACCTAATTTTTTTACTTTAAAGCAGTTCCTGAGGGGGGCATAAACCTGACCTCATCCATACAAGCTCAATATAAGAAACTTACTTAACGTGACGTCTTCGAATAGATGGGTAAGCCAATTTATCCAAACGATATTCGCCTCTAGCTACCCCTGGCAGGCTACTTAGATGTTCATAGAAACAGATCGACTCAGACAGGGTACACTTGACATTGGCCAGAATATCTGCCACCTTATTCGCTTGTCGGTAACAATGCTTGAATTGTATACTCCCCTTAGAAAGTGTGGAGCATTGCTCGACCTCACCACTAATTGACCACGGGCATTGGGAATTATTTGTCAGAATCTGTATTAACAACCTCGAATCCGATTCAACAACCAGCTGTCTTACCATCTTCCTCTGGACACACAGTTGCAACCCAAGAAATAACGCTTTAGCTTCAGCTTGCAAGCTAGTTCCATAGCCAAAGCATCATGCGAAGGCAAAGATAAAGGACCCCGAAACATCCCTAAGGATCCCCCCTCCACCACTCAGACCCGGATTTCCTTTAGAACACCCATCTATATTCAGCTTAAACGTTCCCAAGACTGGAGATTGCCAATGAACCAAACGAATCCTAAACACTTCTGCTCGCCGCTCCACCAATCCCAAGAACTGAGGCCAAGTCGTGACCTGCTGAAATTCACCAAATTGCAACTAGTAGGCATCCTTCAAGTTTTGAAAAGCTGTTCCACAGATAGATCAGGTATCCTTGGTAATTCCTTCAAACACTGCTGAATTCCTTGCCTTCCACAAATTCCAACACACAAAAGTGGGCAAGAGTTGAAAGACAAACTTTAACCTCTCAGACTTAGTGGGTTTGTACCACCAATTCACCAAATACACTCTTAAGTGGTCATGACCAAATGTAATACCATAGAGAGATCCGAAAAACTTCCAAACTGCCCTTGCTACCTCACCATCCATGAACACATGCTGTCGGGTTTCAACAGTAGACTTCACACAGCAAAAACATTTGGATGGTAAGTGAAGAAAAAGCTTAGTTAAAATATCATCCAACGGTAACCGTCCTCGCAACAACCGCATCATAAAGAAGGAAATTTTTTTAGGGAGGTGCGGATGTCAAACCTGCCTATACATGAAAGAGGATGGCTTTGCCTCCCTCAACTCATGGAAGGCCGAGAATACTGAGAAATGTCCAGACGATAAAGCCGTCCAAACCATTCTATCCACCAACGAAGAATAAGGGACTGGCACCTTCATCGCAGCCTGGACTATATCAAATGGTAAGACTTGAGCCAATAACCGCCTATTCCACGCACCATTAGCTACAAAATTTTGAAAGGACAAATGTTCCTGCACCTCCACTCTAAGGTAAAAAGCACCTGAGCCCGTCCAGTTATCATACCAGAAATGACAATTGCCATTATAAGGTCTCCACGTTATGAATAGCTCCGCAAATCCCCTAATATCCAACATGCGACACCACGTTGCAGAACTAGTAGAGACCATGGACACTTGACAAGGATAAGAAACGTGACAGTATTTGGCCCGCAAGAATAAAGCCCATAACGAGATACCATTCCTAAAGTTCCACCACAGTTTGCATGAAAAGACCCGATAAGTGTCATAAATCGACCGAAATCCAACACTACCCTCCTCTGGAGGATAGCATAAATCTCTCCACCTAATCCAGTGAAACTTATTTGAGTCTTTACTCGTTCCCCACAAGAAATTAGCATAGACTCGTTCAATCATGCGGAAGGAGCTTTTTGGAAGTATCGCTGACGCCAACAGGTGAAGGGGAATGCTCGACAGCACGTGCTTGATCAAAATGATCTTACCACCAGATGATAAAAGGCGGTTCTTCCACGAGAGCACCTTATCAACAATGTGCTGGCACAAATCCGCAAAATACGCTCCCTCGCACCGACCAGTAAATAACGGAGAACCCAAATAATGGACCGGAAATTCTCTTTTAGAAAACTTAGTAATCCGTTCAATGACGCTTTTTCGAGCCAGTGACACGCTGGGATGATTCAAAAAATCACTTTTACTAGTATTCACCAATTGGCCGGGTGCACATTGATACAATTCCAGCATTCGCATAATTTTCCTGAGCGAAGAAGCCGACCCATTGGCAAACACTATAACGTCATCTGCAAAAGCCAAGTGAGAAATAGCAGGGCAGTGTCGCGGCACTTTATATCCCACAAAATTTGATTGCGAGTAAAGCAAATTCAACCCTCTAGACAAAACCTCAACTCCAATAATAAAAAGCGCCGGTGATAGAGGATCTCCCCGCCGAAGTCCCCGGTAGGACTTAAAAAAACCATGTGAAACACCATTAACAATCACCAAAAACCACACGTTTGATAGCAATCGCCACACCATATCAATAAATCTTTCCCCAAATCCAAATTGACGCAATACCTTAAGAACAAACACCCAGGACATCCTATCATATGCCTTGGCCATGTCAAGTTTAACCACCACATTCCGACCCCTGCATTTCTTCCCGACATCTTATATCAACTCCTGAGCTAGGAGATAATTATCCGACATACTGTGACCCGGCACAAACCCACTTTACTGAGGAGAGATAATACGAGGCAAAATCGGAGTTAACCGTGATACCAAAACTCGAGAAATAATTTTATTCAAAAAGTTACACACACTAATAGGGCGATATTGAGAGAAAGAGTGAGGATTTAGGACCTTTGGAATAAGAACAATTAAGGTGGCCGTAACAAATCAAGGAAGTTCTGCTCCACAAAAGAAACTTAGAATCGCTGGGTAGACATCAGGACCTATCACCTCCCAGGCAAAAGTAAAGAATTTTCCTGTGAAGCCATCCGGGCCTGCTGTACTATCACCATCCATAGAAAAGACCACACTCGTAACCTTGTTTTCCAGACAAATACTATCAATTTCGGAGCTCAAGTTAGGAATAACATGGAACAATCGGGGATCCAAACTAGAATCCTCCGAGAACAACTCTTCAAAATACCTCACTGCTTCCAGTCCGATGGAGTCATCATCTGTAAGCCAAGTGCCATGCGAATCTCGAATCATGTGAATTGCTGCACGATACCTCCGCTGCTTCACCACCGAGTGGAAGAACTTAAAACAAATTTAACTACAAGTACAAGATGGATAAACTAAACTAACTATACTATACTAATGAATTAAAAAAAAAACTAATGAAGACTACATTTTGGTAGTGTTTCTAACCTTTCAAAGTCATTAAACAAGTTCAACAAAGGCCCTATTTATATAGAATTAAACCATTTGATGATTGAATCATTAAAACTTACAAAAACATGAAGTTTTCACCATTTGAACACATAAAA
Organism: Coffea eugenioides; assembly: GCF_003713205.1. Classification (NCBI taxonomy): domain Eukaryota; kingdom Viridiplantae; phylum Streptophyta; class Magnoliopsida; order Gentianales; family Rubiaceae; genus Coffea; species Coffea eugenioides. The sequence continues at coordinate 5,400 of NW_020862212.1, read as the reverse complement.
ATGTAACTATAAAAAAGAATAATAGACTCCAAAACTAAATAATAAAATATACTTAAAACACACAAAATACACATTTATCAACCACGAACAAGAATTGAGGAACATAGTGCATGTAGAATTTTGTAGGAGACCATCTATGATACACACGTACCCCACAAATGTCTTGACCTATATAGCATTCCAATATACAAATGTCTTAAAGTATTTCCTAGCTTCTTGATCTTCTAATAAGAAACTATAAAAAGAAACGAGAGAGTGAAAAAAACACTAAAAAGGGAAAATACATGATTGACGAAACAGACGTTTTTTACAACTTAGAATGAAAAAGGGTAAAAGGGAGGATGGAACTTTTGAATGAACATGGAATAAATCAAGAGGTTTAAGAACTACATACGCTTGATTTATGAGACGGGTTGACTGGAGGCAACATCACGGATTAGGAAAGAAACAAAAACAGTAGATTGTAGCATTTCACGGATTGTAAAATCCAATTTAAAATTTCAAGCGTCCAATCAGTATAGACTACAGAGGTGTGGATGGCAAAAATTTCTAACTCAGGGGACTAAATAGGCAATTAGATTTGTTTTGGTGTAGTGGCGTATTCTTTAAAAAAATTTGGCTTTTGACTTCACTTGCTCTTTGCACAATTGGCAGATTTAAATTTTAAAATATGCTAAGATTGTTGAAGAATCTTTGGGGGAGGGGTGTTTGTCATTTAATCTAAGTTGTTCAAAATTAAGATATCGATAATAACATTGACTTCTCAATTTGCATAGATGAATTATTAATGCAGTTCAAATACCATATCCATTTCGATGCTATTTTATCTTTCATGCTTATTATGTTTGCCTTTTTTATTGTTTATTAAGTAGGCCAAGGCTAATAGACTCATTGGTTCATTGACCAACCTAATAAGTTACTACGTCATAACCACAAAACATATATTTCTGTCCATTGGACTTGTTGATCACAGAATCACAATGACTGTTGCATGACTCAATCATGTTAGCCATCATATTTGACGTGAGATATCTCTTTCGTCAGGCAAAGTTGCTGAAACTTTTCGAATTCTTCTGTGGAATTGTTATGGTGTACGTCTTGTTTTGTAAGCAAATGTTTCCTTTTTTGCAATCTTGCGAATTTGAAATGTAGGCACCGTTGACTATTTTTGTTAATGAAAATAATGAATGAATATAAGGGGTAATTTGGTTGAAAGAATGAACTGTAGGATGCTATGTTTTTTTTTTTTTTTTGTCGAAACGATAGGAAATTTCATTAACTAAAAACCATATTACATGTACGAGCAACGGCTCGAAGTAACTGCACAAAAAGTGTTCAGCGAACACTGAGGAAATTTCTTTCCTCATCCACAATTATGCTTAAAGCATCCACACTCAGTATTCTACTGTCTAACATATTTTCCTCACTTTCCAGACCAAAAGAGCACATGCAAAACAGTCTCTTCAGACTTAGAATATCCTCCAGCAATGTAGCCATCTTACTATCTGTTGGCCGTTGCTGTGTTAGTTGTTTCCATAGTTCTTTGTTGCAGAAATTGAGACGTATCTCCCTCCACTACTGCTGTACAGCTTTGCATAGAACCAATTTTACTGCCAGAGCTGCATCTAAGATGTTGCTCCCCAAACTTCTCTCTGTCAGCATCCAATCTGCAATTTTAGTGTTTGCCGCATTCTTTGCTGTGACTCCTATGCCAAAAGCGTTTTGCCCTTGTTTCTTTACTGTTGCCACTTGTATGATTAAGGCCCCTTCATTTCCATTGCTCTGTCCTTGGAGAACATTGGTATGAACTGTTTCTTCTGTACTCTTTTTATCCCCCTGCTGACGTTCAATCCCTTGTTCCATCCATTCTTTGTGCGCCCGTTCTACTAATCTCAATGGAGCTAATCTAATTGAGTTCTCATATTCCCTCTTGTTCCTATCTTTCCATACCTGCCATAATATATTTGCTGTCAGGCCAATATGCTCCTTACCTTCCTGTCTAGCTCTTGCTTCTGTAATTCTCATCCACCATCTCTTAAAATCACCCCTTTGATCATTTGCTCCATCCCACTGAATGGGGGCTGATTTCCATACTTCCAGTGCATGTGGACAGTTGAGTAACATATGTTCTATGGTTTCTGGAGCCTCACCACAGGTTGAGCAAATAGGGTCCCCTATTCCTGTTCGCTTTCTCACTGCCTCCCTGACTGGTACTGCTCGTTTAATGCACTTCCAGATGAAGTGCTTGATTTTATGCTTGATGTTGAGCTTCCATAAAGTATTCCACATCTGAACCATTTGCTGACTTCCTTCTGAGATGCTTGTTCCAGCTCCCTCCTGGTTGCTCCTTCTTCTGCTCATGCTTTTTTCCATCAACAGTTTGTATCCTGAGTCGACTGTGTATTCCCCTCCAGCTTTTGGTTTCCAGTAGAAGCTATCTTCCCTCCCTGATAAGCTTAGAGGGATACGGAGAATCTGCTCAGCGTCTTCTTTATTGAAATATCTGAAGATCACATTCCTGTTCCATCTCTGCTGGCAGATTAGCTCATCAACCATCTTTAACTCACAGTTACTTGTTCTGCATGTTGAAAGCTTCCCCGTAGGTGTCTCTGGTAACCATTTGTGGTCCCAGATTTTCGTGTTCCTACCATTTCCAATCCTCCTAATCAGGCCTTCCTCTATTAAGCTCCTTGCTCCCAGCAATCCTTGCCAAATCCATGATGCATTTTTAGGGAGGGTGCATTGTAGAATGGATTCCTGAGGGAAATACTTGGATTTTAAGACCTTGCTGACCAGAAGATTTGGGCTGGTTAATATTCTCCATAACTGCTTACCCAAGAGTGCTTTGTTGAAAGCTTCCAGATCCTTGAACCCCAGGCCGCCTATGTTCTTATGTACTACCATTTTGTTCCAAGAGATCCAGTGCATGTTGTTCCTTCCCTCGGATCCACCCCACCAGAAATTGGACATCATGGTGCTAATTTCTTTGTAGAGTGATCTGGGCAGCTTAAAGCAAGACATAACGTACGTAGGCATGGCCATTGCAACTGCCTTCAGCATGACCTCTTTTCCAGCTAAACTCAAAAATTTATTTTTCCAATTCTGAAGCTTGCACTTGATGTTTTCTCTAATAAAACCGAAAATCTGATTCTTTGTTCTGGAAATCACCATAGGAAGACCCAAGTACTTACCTTGCTTAGCTTCCACCATCCCTCCCAAGGCTAGGCAGATCATTCCTTTTTGACCAACTTCCAGATTTTTACTAAAGAAAACTGCAGATTTGTCAAAATTGATCAGCTGTCCTGAGGCTGCTTCATAGACTTTTAAGACTTTCATTATTTCAGCTGCCTCTTCCTTATTTGCTTTGCAAAAGATAAGCGAATCATCAGCAAAGAAAAGATGGGTAAGTTGAGGACCTTGCCTGCTGATTTTCAAGCCTGTGATCCTCTTGCTTTCTTCAGCTTGCCTTAACAGATTGGAGAATCCCTCAGAACATATTAAGAACAGGTATGGTGACAATGGATCTCCTTGACGAATACCTCTCCCTGGTGAGACAAAACCTTTCACTTCTCCATTACAATTGAAAGAATAATTGACTGTTGTTAGGCAGCCTGTTATCCATTCAATCCATTTAGTACAGAAGCCCATTTTGCTCATCATAGCCAGCAAGAAATGCCACTCCACCCTATCATAAGCTTTTGCCATGTCAAGCTTAACAGCCATATATCCATTTTTCCCTTGTCTTTTGTTTTTCAAGTAATGCATGTATTCATGAGCAACCATTACATTATCTAAGATTTGTCTACCTGGGATAAAGGCTGATTGAGTCTTGCTAATGCACTTGTGCAGGACTACCTTTAGTCTATTAGCCAAGATTTTTGAAATGATTTTATAAAGCACACTACAAAGACTGATAGGCCTGAAATGCTTTAAACTGATAGGATTCTGGATTTTGGGGATAAGAGATATGACTGTATGGTTGATGGATTTGAGCATAAAGCCTGAAGTGAAGAAAGCTTGGATCGCTGGGATGATGTCTTTTTTGATGATGCTCCAAAATCTCTGGAAAAATAGAGGAGTCATCCCATCTTGTCCTGGAGATTTTTCGGAATTCATGGAAAAGAGAGCATCATGAATTTCTTTTTCCTCAACTACCTTAGTCAGATTATTATTCATATCCTGAGTAATGGAGTTAGGAATACCATCTAGAATATCAGACATGTCACCTCTCCCACCACTGCTAAAAAGATCCTTAAAGTAATCAGAAATTTCCTTCACAACCTCATCCTCACTACTAGTCCAAGAACTATCATTACGCTGCAAGTTTCTGATTCTATTGTGCACTCTTCTACCCTTGACATAGGTGTGAAAAAACTTGGTATTTTTATCCCCCTCCCTAAGCCAACTAATTCTCGACTTTTGTCTCCAAAAATGCTCTTCCTCCTTATATGCAGTGCTCAGCTTATCTTTAATGTCATTCAGATTTTGCCACCTGTTAGCAGACTCCGAAATTCTGGCTTCCTCCAGTTCTTTCTTAAGATCTTGAATTTTGCTCCTTGAGTTAGCTTGGAAAGAATTCCTCCATTTCAAGAGTTCAATTCTGCAATTTCTGATCTTTTTTGTAATTTTGAACATCCTAGAGCCTTGCTCCTCTATATTCCAAGCACTCTCAATCACTTGATGCACCCCTTCACTTTTGTAGCCACCTCTTGTCAAAATAAAACCTTTTCTTATGCCTATCTGTAGCAGGTATGGTGTCTATCATCAGCATGGAGTGATCAGAAGCCAAAGTGGTCAAGTGCTGGCACCTTGCCTGCTCAAAAACTTGGAACCAACCCATACTACAAAGGCCTCTATCGAGCCTTTGCCTAATTTCTCCTTCATCATTCCAATGGTTACTCCACGTCCAAGGTTGACCATCATAGCCAATATCGACAAGATTGTTCTGATCAATGAAATCTTGGAAATTCCTAAAACTTCTCTCCTCTCTTACAACACCTCCCCACTTTTCTTCATTCGACAAGATGTCATTGAAGTCCCCAGCAATAAGGAATCTGTCTCCCCACAGCCTTTTCCTTCTACTGATCACCCTCCATTGTTCCCTCCTAATCAACTGATCACAGCTAGCATATAAGCCAACAAACCACCAGATGCAGTTACTGTCACTGTCCTCAATTTTAGCCTCTATCGTGAAAGCGGTAGTGTTCACTTCTAAGATGTTAGTGTCCCTAGACCAGAACATAGCCATACCACCAGCTCTATTCATAGCTTCCACAACTACAGAATTCTCGAACCTGAGCCTTCTAGCAATCCTATCAATGACAGGTTTCCTATTCTTAGTTTCGCTTAAAAAAATCAAACTTGGAGAGGAGAGGTTGTTAACCTCCCTCAGCTGGGGAA